>NC_091758.1:9315000-9615000 GCF_043380555.1 Nothobranchius furzeri
TTCTACAGTGAACAGAGGATAAAAACAACGTTGTTTTCCCCTCTCAAGTAATTCATAATTCACTTGACAAGGAAACAGAAATGAGTGTGAGTGCATGGATGACTGCCTCTCGCTGAACCTAATCCCTGGTGCTCCTGCAGCCCAACAGACCCACAGCTGAGAGCAAATATTTATGCAAACGGCCTCCTCAGGCTCGCGCAACAATCGGACGTATAATATGTAAAACGCCTCACGGTCGGAGACAAAAACCCTTTAAATGTTGGGTTCAACGCTCAGAATTCATTTAGGCTTTTTCTAAATTTTGACAGGAAGTTTGAATGATTCAACATCGTGATTTATCCAAAGATCTGTACGTATCTGCTCTCACAACAAACTTTTCACTTCACACACGCACAACCGCATGCATGAGTGCACAAAGGCTGCACACAAAGCTTTCTGGGACGTTCCACCGTGTGGACACATTTGAGTATATTCATTATTTAACACTGACACTTAAAACTCTTGATTTTAGGAACAATGCTGTGTTGGGAAAACCTAACCTAGAGTCTTATTTTTGGTTTGATTAAACTTCTGAAGTATTCTCGATCTTTCTGAGTTGTAACACAAAAGCCTGAATGATTTTCCTGCTTTTGCCAAGTTTCTTGGTACATGGTTAGAAATATAAAAGCACATTTGGAACAGATACTTTTTCAATTGTCTCATAGGTTCATAATAAATGAAAAGTAAACAAAACTCTTGACTGCATCTAAAGATTCAGCTCAACTTTTTAGTTAGTGAATGTTTCTAATGATGACTGATGAGTTTACCTCCTTTTGACTGGGATAAACGTTTGCTGTCTGAGTCTTTATGAGACGAATAACTGGATCAGATCTTTTAATCCTGAGACTGAATCAAAGGAGTTTTCTTTACATCTGAACTTGCTGTGATGCTATATTTTTATGACAATAATGAACAAAAAAGCCATTCGGTGACATAAATAAACCAGCTTTATTTCCAGTAATACAACAGCAGGGATTTGAAACTCTGGCTTTAGAAAACACCTCACATAACATTCTGAGTAGTTTCACACATGCTTTATTTTAGTGGGCTCACATGTGGAGGTCCTGAAAGAGAATGAAACATTCTCATCGTTTCTGTGCCGATTTAACATCAATATGATTTTTATTTGAATCAACAGAAAACTGTCAAGTTACAAGTTTTAACCCTCAGGCTCAAATTCAGTTCTGATAAAAGGATGAACAACTAAGTCCTTCAGGGGTACTCCTGAGTTAAACATGCTCATGAAATACGTGTGTGGAGTAACCAGGTAGGTAGGTTTTAACACCTGCCTCCAGAGGGTTAAAATATATAGCTGAAAAAAATTCAGCTACGGGAAATCGGATGATTCTTTTGAACTGCATGGGATGCGTTCACACACACACAACTGCTGCTCCGCCAGTTTGTTTCACTGGACAAGATGTGCGAGCGCACACACACACACACACACACACACACACACACACACACACACACACACACACCCTCCACCTTTACTTCTGGCCACATGAATAATCCAACAGCCAGCGGGTAAACGCCTCCCCGTCTACAGGCTCTAGCCCTGGAGTCTGTCCTGAAACACCCCGGCCTCCCAGCAGGTCTGCTAAGCCCTCAGAAACATGACTGTTATTTCTTTATTAATGTTTCTTCAGAACAGGAATGGACACGAGTCATCTCCAGTCAGTTCCTCCTGGTGTGGGTGTGTGTTATCTGCTTACACTGTAGGCCTTTTTAAAGGCCCATATGTTGCATTTCTACAGTGAAATAGTCGCAAAACATTCTGATGTCTCAATCATGTTGAAAGGTAAGTTACATTGAAATAGACTGCTTTCTCAGTCGGCTGGGGGGTGGTCGGGTTTTCTCCTTTTAAAATGCTCAAAGGGGACATAATTTGACACCAGGAGGCAAAAAGCTCCAGAGTTGTTTAAGGTATCGAAGCCAGTAAACAGGAGCGACCCAGAAACAATCTCTTGTACCCTGTCATTTTGTTTTACTCTAATATCAGGTAAAGAAGGATGGAGGCTAACGTTGAGCTAACGTTAAGCTAACATTGAGCTAACATTAAGCTAACATTGAGCTAACAGTGAATTAGAAGCAAGTCATCTGCTCAAAAAACATCTCTAGCTATTGTTAAATTACAAAAACTTGATTTTACAGTGGAATGTACTTGCCGTGTATGACTCGTCTTCGCTTTGTCATCTATAATCTTGAGGTGCTGATCCATAACTGGCAACAGCCCTAAAACTCATAAGGGCCATGATAAAGTCATAGGTTTGTTTGGAAAAAGGGCTGCAGTGCCCCAATGTGACCACAGGATGTCACTCTTACTCCATTTTTAGGTCATGCACTTTTAACAGAACTTGTTTAACTTTTTTTTTTTTACTAGCAAGCACAGCTTAGTTGGGCACATTTGCAATGTACATACATATTTCTTTTTGTTGTTTTATGATTAATAATTAGCATATGCCTCAACCTGAAGTTGCACTTGCTGGACCGAGGGTCTACCTCAAGACTGAATATTATTACTGAAGAGGGAAGAAGAGCGTGTGGGCTTGACGGGCGGGAGCTGCATCTGAAGTGTTGTAGTCTCAGTTGTACTCGGGAGATAGCTAAGCTGAAAGGTCATCTATGCTCAAAACATCAAGCAGGTCATGAGCTTTGGGTAATGTCCAAATGACATCACAAATACAGGCCAAGTAGTCGAGCTCAGCTTTAGTGATAGGGTGAGGAGCTCCAGAATACAGAATAGAGCCGCTTGAGGACCTGTTGGGGGTGGCAGGTGAGAGGACAGTCTGGGGTGCTGCTGTGCTGACCCTGTGATTCAAACCCAGACCATCTAAAGATTACTGCTGTAATTCTTATAATAAAGAACAAAAACAGCTCCAAATCTAGTTTTAATCATTTTCTGAATCTTTAACGAACTTCTTTTGATGAAATCTTTTATAAACAAAATGAGGCATCTCATGTTGGAAGTACATCACAAAGATGAAATAAAAGCTAAAACATCTGTGGCTCCCTAATTTAATGATCAGTGAGGAGTTAAATTATCACAATTATGATGTAGATTTAATGAAAGAAAAGTGCCCAGAAGGGATGAAACCTGTCTCATCAGCTGAGCTGGACTTTCTTCAGAAAGGGTCAAGAGCTGAAGATGTCAGTCGACACCCTCAGCTGCTGTGGGTGAGCGGGAGGACGATGAACCATTCAGCTCAGATAAAGCCCAAAAGGCTGATCGTCCTCATCAGGATCAACACAAGCTTTCAGAAACGAGATTATCATGCTAAGAACGTGAAACTAGTGGATTTAATCTCTCATCCCAGAGAAGCACGCTGGTTGTGGGGTTGGCTGCCGTGAAACCCAAGCTGATGCATCTTCACTGAATTAGCTCATTATAGTGACTCTTACTGATGAAGAGTCATTAGCATTTCCCACTGATGAGACATGAATGTTTTTACTGACAGAGTAAAAATCTGCAGAGGTAACAAAGGTCTCCTGATGCTTTTACAGCAACAGCTGGAAAAGGAGATGAGCGACACTTCTTTTTCTACAGGTCTCTTAGGTGAGGAGGCGTTACCAGCCTGAGGGAGGAGCAGAAGTTACGTGATGAGAATTCTGTTGACTGCTTCAACAGCCGGGGTCATGTGTGGTCTCTACCTTCACCTGATGGCTACTTTCAGGTAGATCCCTGAGCAAGATACGTATTTAGAGATCAACTTTACTCAAGTTTTGATAGATTTGCAGGCGTCTCTCTAGTAAGAATGACTGCCCTGTACGTCTGTTTTTCAGGAAAAGAAGCTCCGGTGCACCTGTTTGAGGATGCTGAAGTCAGCTGGAGGATAAAGTAGCTTCAGACCACAGCACAGGAGTCCTGGCTGTATGTACTGTGAGAAGACCCGACATGTATTCTGGCCCCATGCCACTGAGTGATTTATAAACTAGAAGTACTTTGAAATTGATTCTGTTACTGGTGAGCAGTAGAGCAGCAGTGATGTGCTCGGTTCTGGGAAGACCAGTCAAAAGACTGTTGCAATAGACCTACCTGCTGGAGATGAATGCATGAATGGGTTTGTCTAGGTCCTGTGGAAACGAGACCTCCAAGTCGTGCTACTCGATAAAGATGCTGATCTAGTTATAGCTTTTATGTGACCAGTGTGAAACTGAAGCCTTCAATCCATGCAAAGGGATTGATTTATGCTCGTCAGACCCTTAGGGCTAGATTCTGAATTACTTTTGTGCAGAAACATCTTGTCAAACTTTTCCAGGTAATGGCAACCAACAACAGTATGGGGTCCTCATTAAGAAAGTCAGTCTAATGTATTTTGCTTCGCTGCTTGGAATCTAATAACAAAGTACCTCCAAGTACACTATTAATGAAACCCTTCAAATGCAGAATAGGCGCCCAGAAAAGCACCAATTATGTCTCACCTTCATGACATTTGTGAGTTGAACACAAGTACAGAGCAGCTGGTTGAAACGCTGCACGTGACTAGTGTGACTAACTGGGTTAAACACTTTAACTGCAGCATGTGCAGAACCGTTTTCATCTTCATCATGGAGTTTTCTCTCTTTTCAACAAAGTTTAAAAGAAAACTTTACAATCAACTGTCCTAAAAATCTGTCAGAAATTGGAGGTTCTGCACTAAATGGAGGAAAAACGTTGAAGAATCAAACACGTACGAGCTGGAAAAACGATGAAGAATCAAACACGTACGAGCTCAAGGGAGAACAGGAAGTGCTTATGTGGGCAGATTGGTAGGCAGCCATGTCTGCAAGAGTGATGTTAGAGCTGCTCTGAGTCCCATCACTCTGTCCCTCTGAAGTCTTCATCATGGTGGCGCTTCACTCACATTAAGGAGAAACACCTCCACCTGTGATTTTGTTCTGTCAGCATGATTACTGCACACCACAAACACAACTCTTCCCCTAAACATGACCTCACTGTGGAGAAAGTGTGAGTTACATGACATCATTTAATGTTTTTATAAAGTATGCACATGAATTCAGTCAAGACCTTTAAATTACATGGCTGCTGTTAAGGATCCTCACTTGTGGATCTCACCACGGTTTCACACCGAGAGCATCGGCGGAACGGCAGCGGGACGTCACCGCTTCAAACAGAATCCATTATCGTCTACGGAGGGTTTCAAACCAGCAGCGACGCAGCAATTTCCAGGAGCGTCGCAGGAGCGCTGCTGAAGATGGGATCGGCCGCAAGCCACTTCTGGCACACGTCAATTTCCACAGTTAACATAGGACTAGACAGGAAATCACACACTGTTTCAGAGTAAAATCCCTGGTAATTTTCAAAATAAAAGTACTGCAGCGATGCAGCTTCATATACATGAAGCTTTTGTGTGACCCAACGACTTATATCGTTCCAGAAGTGCAGCGCTGTGTTTACCGTGGTTTTAATCCTGGCGGTGGAGAGGAACAACAATATATATGACATCAAACAGCGAGACGTCATCTCCATCTTTTCGGTGTAATTGCCCCCCCCCCCACCCCCCCCCCCCCACCCCACCCCCGTTCTCACCGAGCAGGTCCAACACTGCATCTGAGGCTGATGGACTGTACATGTTACGCAGAAGTGAACCACCAGACACCAAATGAGAGAGACATAATCAACTTCCTGTTTCTGTTCCTCTGATTTTTATGTGGGACATCCTGGGATGGACTGGAGACCTGTCCAGGATGTCCCCATGACCCTAGAGATGATGGAGGGCTCAGATAATGGATGGATTGGTTTTAAACTTAAGTGACTGCAGATCATTTAAGGTATCTATCCTTCACTTGGGTAAATCAGTCTAATCGATATGCATCACTACACAGAAGACAGGAAGTCTCAGGGAGGAGATGAGGACACCGTCTCATATGATTTAACTAAGCCTGCATTCAGCTTTACGTGATCAGCTCGCTGCTGTTGACCTTCACTTCTCCTACACATGTCCTCGTAAAGGTTGAGTTATGAGGCTGTTTTTGCTGTTTCAGGCTGAAGCTTCTGACAACATGCGATTCCTGTGCTTATAAGGTTAGGTCTTATTGGTCTAGTAAGCTTCTCTAAGGCAATAGGTGACTGGAAATCCAGGTTCAACAACCAAATCACCACATCAGAGCTCACCGGCTACAGAGTGAGCCCTGATGTGGTCATTTATCCACATCCAAGTCAATATTCCAAACTCTCTTAAGGCGAGACAACAGGGTGATGACATCTTAGAAGGACCACTAGGGAGACTGATGTAGCCGTTTACTTTATATTTTTACACACAAAAGTTTGTTTAAGACCATCCAATCCAGGAAACATCTGCAACCCTCCCACTGTCCTAATAGGTGACCCCACCAGGGGTGAGGTTGTGGTCACTCCTCACCCCTGCCACATGGACCTCAAGGGATAAACCATCAACCCTGCTGAATGGTCAACTTTCCTCACAGGGTCACCCATTAGGACAGTGGGAGGGGTAAGGCATCAGCAGGATTGGTGCTGAGAAGAATTGAAAGCATCAAAAGTTCGTAGAAACTGTGCGATAATGCTTTTCTGAATCCAATTCCCAAACTGTTTCAGTCTAGGTCACACCTTCCTGCATCCTCGCAATAGCGTCCAACGACCATCGGGGGTATGGAGGGGTGGGTTTCACAGTGAGTTTCTGCTCGTTAAGCAACCATAGACAGTTGCAGGTTATAAACTCGACTCTCCCTTATTCTAGTCCGAATGGACAAAGCTCCTCTGATGAGAAGCGAAACGTCTTAAAAAAAACCAAAGAAGTCCAGTTGCCTTCACTTGAACCCTTTTGGATGTCCGATATTCCATCCTTTGTTCCTCCACACTCGACTGATGGTAAATCCCACCTGTGTGTACCTACGTTTTCGTGCCCGCTCATTCATTTACATACCGAAATGCCCTCAATTAGGAAAAAACTTTATTGACAGTTAGATGAAGGCACTGGCTGCTGAAGTAATAGAGAACCAAACAAGTAGTAGAGGTGGTAAATGCTGTCAGAAATAAAGAAAGAAACGTTTGACGTAAAATTTTATCCTAAAAACCGTAGCGTAACGGACTGAAGGAGCTGTTCTTTTGTCATTTACAGATGCTGTATGCACGTTCTGTTCAGAGTTCATTTTGTTCCAATCCAATACAGTCCAATTTATTTATAAAGCACGTTTTAAAAACAACACGACTGAAATGCTGAACAATGACTGATGCCAAGGAAAAAACTAAGCAAGGTAAAAACAATGCAATAGAAGAAGGAAGCAAATGCATTAAACTATCAGTGTTCTTGCTTGGAAATATTTGCTGTCTGAGTGCAGCCTCCCCTGAGCTGTCGTTCAGTTTGGTTACTTTGGCAACAAATGTATTTTTGGGGAGCAGAGGAGGTACTGGGGGGGTTCTCATGGTAGTCAATGAGACTGCCACTCCACAAGGAGTCCCACATCATGGCAGAAGGATCTCATTCAGGAATCAGACCAGTGTGCTCACTAAAGACTCGTTCCCTCCAGAGTGCACGCTCTGCCAAATCTTCCACCACCACCAGATCAGCCATGCTACAGTCCCGTCGGTCTGTTCAAAGTTCTAACACCAGTGATGCTACAAAGCTGTTTCTCCACAGACATAATTACTTATTGGATGAAATAATCTGTGGCTGAGGAGCAAGCATGGATGACTGAGACACTCAGTATCGCAACCACGTCATCTGTTCAGCCTTTTCACTTTAAACAGAGCGAAACATTAATGAGGACATCACTGACCATGTTTCACAAAACGAGCGTCAACATGAAGAGCAAGAAGGGCGGGATGAAGCGAGTGCAGGACAAAACCGGTGGTGTGTGTGCGGCAAATGTGTCTCCACGGTAACCGAGAGGGAGAGTGTTTGTTGTTAAGAGCTCACATTTTTGTCAGCAGAAGTTAACGGTAAGCTATCGTGTCATCAAAGAAATTCAATTATGAATAATTTAGGAGAATGTTAGCATCCAGAGCTGTCGTGTGCTTTATAGATGATTAGGATATTCAGTGAATTTAATCATTAATCACTTTAATCATTGTTGCAGATATTATATATTTGGAGAACTCTGTATTGCTACACTTGCTGCTTGTTTTACTGACAGGAGAGGTGAATGTTCAGCTTCATCCGTAACAAGTGGCATGTCCGATGGTTCACTGAACATGACAGAAGGGGCAGCTGCAGGGGTGGGTTGTCGGCTCAGGAGAGTGTCCAGCGTCTCTTGTCTCTCCCAGGGCGTTAGGCTCCGTGTGTGGGAAAATGGTCGGTAAAGCATTTAGTTTCCGCCTTCTCTTATACCCAGCAACTCTGGTAAGCTCTTTATGTAGTTGTGGTCGACTCCTTTTCTGAGGCTATCTCCAAGTTTAGGTCCTCCACCACCTCTCTTACCCATGGTGTCCCACAAGGTTCTGTGCTGGGGCCTCTGCTCTTCCTCCTCTATCTGCTTCCTCTTCAGCACATCCTGAGCTCCTTTAAAGAATCTCCTACCATCTTTATGCAGATGACATCCAACTGTACGTCTCCTTTAAGCCCCATGAGATGTCTAAGCTGCAGCTGTTACACACCTGCTTAGACTCTATCAAAACCTGGATGGTGGGAGCTTTCTTCAGCTGAATGAAGATAAGACTGAGATCCTCATCTGTGCCCCAGACAAGCTGGTTCCCAAAGTCAGAGACTCTCTTGGTCAGCTTTTTCCTCACACCAAAACCTCCGAGAGGAATCTTGGCGTGACCTTTGACCCAGCTCTCACCCTGGATTCTCATGTCAGTTCTCTTGTTCGCTCTTCCTTCTTCCATCTCAGGAACGTTGCTAAGCTGAGTCCCATTCTGTCCCGCTCTGAACTTGAGACAGTTTTCCACACCTTCATCTCCTCACGCTTAGACTACTGTAACTCTCTTTTCACGTGTCTGAGCAGAACCTCCCTGAACCGTCTACAGGTGGTTCAGAACGCCTGTGCTCGGCTTCTGACCAAGTCCTCCAAACACACCCACATCACCCCGCTTCTCCTCCAGCTTCACTGGCTGCCAGTCAACTTCAGGGTTCATTTCAAGATCCTGGTTCTGGTCTATAGAGCCTTACATGGACAAGCACCATCTTACATTGGTGATCTTCTTAGTCCCTACACCCCCAGCAGGTCCCTGAGGTCCAGTGATCAAAGCCTACTGGTTGTGCAGCACTAAAGACCAAAGGTGACAGATCATCTGCTGCTGTGGCCCCCAGACTCTAGAACTCTCTCCCCCTGAGCCTGAGATCAGTGGACTCAGAGGTCTCCTTTAAAAAGCAGCTGAAGACTCACCTGTTCAAGCGGGCTTTTGAATGACCTTCATCACCCTCTCCTTGTTCTGCTCTCCCTACCCATTCCACTTTCCTCTGGATCCACTGATTTCCCTCTTTCCTATTCACTCTCTCTCTTTCTTTAAACTTTTAATCACAATTGTCTATTTTTGCTCATTTTAAATATATTTTAACCATTTTCTAAATTATTTTTTAAATTTTAGATTTTTATCTTAAGAGGCGCTTTAGAAAAGACCTTTTCTTATTCTTCTTATAAGCCTCAAACGCATCAGGAGAAAAATGTTGGGAACACAGTCGCGGATCTATGGGACGTTGTGTCCGTCCACAGGCATCTTCCCACTGCTTTCTCCTCTTCTTGCCAGTGGGAAAGCTGTGTAAACTCACATCACTCCCTTTGTTGCACTTTGACTGGAAATTACATCCAAAATAAGCACAATGCGGCATCTTACGTCATTATTAATACGGTGAGCGCGTAAACAAACACTAGCGTCAATAGCTATTCTTCCAAGTGCAACCAATATACGTCCTCGCCCCCAGAGTGCATTGCATGCGGAAAACATGGCATTCTACGTATGTCCAAAAATGCACTAAATATTATAGATTTATAAATTAACAGCAATAATTTGTGTGTTTCTAACAACATATGTTGGTACAACAGAAAACTTGTGGCTTATTAGGGCATACACGTCCTCATAACCGGAGTTCCTTTCAATGTCTTCATCAAATCCTGTTCTAAATTAATTAAAATGTTGTTGTCCCTTTCATTTAGGTATAAATATTACTATATTACTAAACAGCATCATTCCGTCTGAGAAAGACAGAATCTTACCCGCTTGCGCAGATTGCAGGTGAGGATGAGGTTGCGGGAGAAAGAATTGGCAAAAGCAGTGTAAAACTCCAACACTTTGAGCAAGGCATCCCTCCTGATGACGTGGAGATCGCAGTACGTAAGCGCTCGAACGTTGGCACATGCGTGGGCCAGAGTGGTTTCTTTCCAAAAGATGTCTCCAAACACGTCTCCTTTACCTGAGGACACAGGGACGTTTGATTCAGATGTTTGGACAGAACTTACTCTGATCTTTTGGTCAATACGTAGTCCCAAGCCTGTACATTTTCACTTTCAGTCAATAAGACTGAAGCAGAATTAGGATCACTATTGTATACGTTTATTGACCTTTTACGCACACACACGCACGCACGCATGCACACACACACACACACACACACACACACACACACACACACACACACACACACACTCACAGCTAGTTGTTACCATTCACTTACATTGTTTGATGCTAAGCTAAAGGTAAAGGAGTACTGCCAGATCAGGAAAATGACCGGGCTAGCTACAAACCCAACTTACCCCGCTATGGGGAGTATAGCAACAGACAAAATTTTACTTTGGGATTAACAGAAAAATTATCAGTATTATCTGTGCAACTTCTTGAAAATAACTTATTGATAATGAGTTGAAATTAAATAAATGAATCTCAGTTACTTCTTTTCAGTTTTGCATCAAAACCAGAGAGTTCTATTTATCCTCAATTTAATCATTTCTGCCCAAAGATGTTTTGTTGTAGAAAATGAATATGTAAAATCAGGAAAAACTACAATACTAGAATAATCTGAGGTGTTACGTAACTGATGTAAATACGGCTTATTATTGTTGTATTAGTATTCGTCTTGCATGGGTTCATACTGTAAAAAAAGGATTAATATTATTTGCTTTATATTTTAAAAGTGCAGAGGAAGAAATATTTGGTGTTTGTAGAGCTGAAACACAGATACTCATGACAGCTGCTGGAGTTTCTACGATGGCCGAGCTTTGGTAGATCGCCATCGTTTTATAATCCTTAATGACCTTATATGATCAGATCACACGTCCCTAATTGTGATGTCATCATTTGACCACAAAACTTAAATAAAAACTCATTTTGAAAGATTTAAATGACTGAAAAACAAAATTCTGTTTGCATATGAATGAAATCCCAAATGCAAAAAACAAAGTTCATTTTCCAAAATGTCAGCAGAGCTGACAGGACTTCATCCGGCCCTGTTCCCCGTCCCACATGCTACCGATTTATTTATTTTTTTTAACAATCACAGTTTCATTAAAAGTAGGGTCGGATTTCCTTAAAAAGCTGTTAAAACGCGAGCTACTTTTTGAAAAGACACAAAGGTCCAACCCTCCTTCAGCCGGGCGTACACTATGCGACTTTTTCACTCGCAGCGTTCAGCTTCAGCTCAAACTGTACGACTTCCTCGCAGAGCAGATCTCACGAGTCATGCGCTCACACTGCACGACCCAGTTCTTGGATGCGACCTGACTGCTCACACTGTACGTCTGGTAGCAACACGCCGGCCCTAAAAATATGCTAAAAATAGCAGTTTTTACTCAACACGTCAGACTTTTTTGTCTTGTTTTGCCTGTTGTCCTTCGGGAGTGCTGCAGGAGGACACACAGGGATTTATGGGGGGTTGGATGAGGAAAACGAAATAAAGAAAGTAAATCTGTGTTTTGTGATCAGTTTAATTTGACATGAACACGACAAACACGCTTTCTTGACAATCTTTGTGAGAAAAAAAACATGTAGAAATAAAAACGAACAGCGTGCGTTATTAGGGAAATAGCGGGCGAGCGGCGTTGATGCATGATAGCGCATGCGCCGTGAGCGGTTCTGATACTTTTTGGGTCGCAGCTGCTCGCAGCGCCGCTTCAACAGTGCGATACCCTCAGGAGGGACGAGCGAAATATTAAACACACCAGAAGTCCGTGCGAGCTCACGATTGCTGATCGGCAGCTGGTCACGTGGTGTTGATCGCCTCTCGTGACCCCCTGTACACTACACGACCGCTCGGCGCAAAACTCGCCCCGATCTCGTGGATTCTCGCACGAGTGGAAAATCGGCTCAAAAAAGTGAAAAAGTCGCACAGTGTACGCCCGGCTTTCAGGCTTGCCCTCCTAAGCCACACCTCCGCAAAACAGGAATATTCAAGGCTTGTTCCAGAGGATTCAGTTTGAAGTTATTGATCCACTGTTGGCACTTTTTTTGTCATTATTCCTAACTTGACCCCCCTTCATGACCGTATAGCAATTTGGTAAGCTATCTGTGTTTATGGTGAAAAAACCAGGCAATTTTTAGCTTTCTTGGTTTGTTCTTAACTCCTAAACAACACCAGCTCATCGCCACCGACAATCGTGGTTAACCTCCACACACAGCAGGTCAAAACTTCCAGACGTTGCTCAGAAGCTGCTCAGGTTTGACTTTCCTCTCTACTGGTGGGTATCGCCAGCCGTTTTTACAAGACACGCCATGCCAGCAAATCAGCGTGATATTACCGTAACGGTGTGTTTTAGAAATGCGCCATGCCGGCATGGTGCTGCTCGAACTTTGCGTCATTCGTTCCACCTCGCTTGGTAGTAATATGGCGGTAATGGTCTGAGTTATAAGCAGCTATTGTGCCATGGCGCAGCAGAGGGAAGTGTCATGATGAAGTGGGGAGTTAATGCTGAGCTCCGGCCGACAAATTTATTGAAAATGAAAGTAAACACGGGCAGTAAGTTTTGCTGTTTGAACAAAATCAGCTGAGACGACAAACTGGAGCGTCTCTCTGTTAGAGCTGAAGCTCAGATCACCAGAGACTGCACAGGACTGATGGGGACAGACACCTTTAGGGGCGAGTTGTTAAAAGACTTAAAGATCACGGCTTCAATCGCAATAAGAAGCAAGTTAAGCCCACGAGAAACGGAAGTCCGCGGCATCGCAGGGACTGCCCCCATACCTCTTCATGCCGCCATCACCTAATCTTTTGTAAAGAGGACACGATTACGCCACATTACCGCCACGGTCTGACCACCCGTAAACAACCTAAGGGTCCCTGATGCCACCACGGCAGTGTGTTGTAAAAACGCTACACGTACACGTTGTGTGTGGGACAGGTCTTTAAGTGGGTCACCAGCACCTCTTCATCATGCACCTGCAGAACCACCACACACAATGCCTTGGTGGACAGTCCCAAAGCTTTTCCCAGATCACCAAAACACCGGAAGTAGAAAACCAAACTATTAGCAACTTTGCATAACAGATCTGTTCCATTGTTCTCTGACCTGGATGTTAGTGCGACTGCTCCAACAGACTAGAGTAAACTCTCCCAGGGAGGCTGAGAGGTGTGATCTGGATAACTGTAGCACACTCACCTATCTAGGCAAATTAGACCATCAATCCTGTCTTCTACTGCAACGACTTTTCTCCGATTTTTCTCACAGATTAAAATTCCCCAATGTTCTGCGATGAAAAGTTATGATACCCTTTCTAAAGTCACTGAGAGCAGGACTAATTGGCTGCTTTGCTATCTAATGGTGCTCCAACTGTGTTTAAAAGAAACCGATTTGTAAAGCAATCACTCTGAAGATGTTCTTGTCTACCTAAGCACCGAGTCACACTTCACATGGTGACAGATGTGTTGCTGATGCAGAGTCTTGCTGTAACTAGTCTCCATAATCAGCAAAAAGTGTGAGTGTTTGCACTCATAAGGCTTTACGTTGCAGAGCAGGTGGCCAAACAGGTGGGAGGCTTTTCGGTGTGCGGATGTGCTGAAGCTGCTGTCAGGCCATTATCCTGAACAGTGTGGGTGTGGAGACATCTGCATCACTGTTGTGACATTGTTATCACCGATTTTCACCAACAGCAGCATTTTGGGCTTTCCTGCATCACAAGTGTCATCACATGAAGCGTCATATTTAATGCTGATCTGACTAAGGATAAACCGTTGCTGTTTTAATTTTGCCCACTGGAGTAATCTCACATTTCAGTGAAGCTCATAATGTTCTGAACCAGAGGAACCTGAACGGTTACAGATTTTAATTCCAGCTCTTTATGCTGATGACAGCATTCATAAAATATCTGATGTATTCATTGCAAAAAGCCTCTGCATAAGGAAATAATGAAGTTTTGTACTGGGCATGAGAAAAAAACTATTACCCTTTACAGGCTTACCATGCAACAGGTATCATCAAGTTAAATTCAAGACTTTTTAAGACCTTTTCAAGACCACTTATATAAAGAAATTATTAACTATTTCACAGCCATGTGAATCTTTATCTTTTATTACATGTTGCTAAAACAGTCGGTAGCGAGCAGTAGCGGAGCGGTGCCAGCTCTCACAGAAAGGGTAGCTAGGTAACATAAACCAGGTTTAAAAGATAACAGCGTCAGTGGGGCTGGGTACCAGCACATACTTCTTTATACTACTTTAACTAGGTAAGGTGATGGACTCGGGTTGACTTTGTTGCAGTGAAAGATTCAGCTCTGGAGATGATGCCCTGCACGACCAGGTGCTTTGTTAAATTGCTGGCACTCCTGGTTTTAGGCGTCAGTCAGCCGTTCTCATGGTCTGCTCAGATGTTCTGCATTTCTCCTCTGCTGGAGGTCTGTGTTATGTTTACTGTCTGCACCACTGCTGTAACGCGGGAGCTGAACATGTCACGTGTTCGGAGTATTTTGACCCGAGGCTGCTCTGCGTTCTCAATTATTGGTCCCACCACTCTTTATTTATGCTACGTTATTTAATAAAAATGATTGTGGTTGACAAATAAACTTTAGAGGACAAATACAGTATTTGTCAACCAGTTGTCAAAGGTATTCCAAATTCCAAACTTCATGTCATGACTCCCAATCCTTCACCCTCCTCAGCCTTCGGTCAGCACACCTGGTCTCATCATCAAGCCCCAGCCAAGCCCCGTTTCCCTGACTACCACAATCAGCTTCATCCACTTCACCTGCGTCTGACTCCTCAGCTCATCTCACACACCTGTTCCCCTGCTACGAAAGAACCAGCCATCCAGTCATTCAGGGCCAGATTATTGTAAAGCTCACCCCAGTAAATTCTCCAGGACTCCTTACCTCTGCCTGAATCATAGATCCTGACCTTGCTCCTGTATCTCGACCTGCCCACGTGCCTGCTCCCTGCCTGGATTGTTCTCTGCTTCTGTCCCCCTGGATTCTCGACCTTCGGACCATTCTCTGTATTCTGCCTCCTGCCTGCCCCTTGTAGCATTCACGGATCTCCCTGGTTTTGACTCTCGCCTCCTCTCCGACTCGGTCTCCAGCCTCGCCCAACTCTGGTAACTCCACATCAAATAAAGACTTTTAAAGGTGCTTTACAGTGTTTGGTGTCATTACGGGTCCTTCTGAGTTCTGTTCATGACACTCCGATGCTTTTCAGACTTTTTAAGCTGGATTTTGAAATAATTTTTTGGAGCCAGTATGTGCTAAAATGACCCTTCTGGGCCTGGAGGGCCAGCATCCAGCACGTTTTAGTTTCAACACACCTGATGTCAATCAGCAGGTGATTAACTGGTTCCTACAGAGCTTGACTAGCTGCTGCAGGCAATTCAACCACCAAATCAAGTGTGCTGGAGCAGAGTAACTGCTAAAACATGCTGGACACCAGCCCTTCAGGACCAGGATTGAGAACCACTGCTTACATGGTTAATGAATTGTCACTCAGACTCCTGACTGTGGCCAGAATTACGCACTAGCAACTTCAGAGTGGTGGGACACCACCTGTTGGACTTAGGCCTAGTCCACACGTAGCCGGGGTTTTTTAAAAACGAATATCCACCCCTCCAAAAACTTGCATCCACACCACCACGTTAAAAGAAAACTCTGTCCACACGTACCCGGATAAATACGTTGTTAAGGACATGCCAGACCTGTAGGCGGCAGTACTTCCCCCGTTCTTAACCTCGTCCTTCGTCTGTGGTCTTCCACAAGGAGCAGTAATTCCGCTTGCAAAAACAAACAAGCAAAAAGCGCTTGGACAATTGATAAAGCGAGCGCAGCTCTGAGGGCATCCATGCTGTCGGCTAGTGTAAACACAGGTCGCACACGTGATGTCAGCATTCTTTTGTCGCGGAAAGTGACGTTGCGGACCTTAAAACTCCGGTTTTGTCCGTCCACACGCAGACACCCAAAACGGAGAAAACGCAGATCTTCACTTTGGCCGGAGTTTTTAAAAAGATCCATTTTCGTGTGAAAAAACTCCGTTTTCGTGTGGATGACAGGCCAAAACGTAGAAAAATATCTACGTTCTGGCAGATCCCCGGCTACGTGTGGACAGGGCCTCAAGCCTGGTTTATGCTTCTCCGTCAGCTCCGCAAGGGACAGACACGCACGGATTGACGGAAGCGTTTTGCTCTTTTACTTCTCCGTCTCCTGGAGAGTGTTGCAAAGCAATTCCTCGGCAGGACAACAGAGGGCATAGCGCTGTTCTGTGGTATCCTGTCATGTATCGGTCCAAGATAGTGTGTTTATATTGTGTTTTTTGTGTATATAAGAGACTTTTAACACGGACATATTTGTCTCTCATTCTCCCACCTCTTCATGCGCTCCCCACCTCTAAACCCACGTTTCCTGTCATTTCCGTCCACAAATAAAATGCTTGCTGCGCATCTTTTCACTCCTCCAGTCACGGGAGGATTAAACGTTCATATTTTTAGAGTTTTTTCGCGAGGTATTCTTCAAGCTTCTCTGTGTCTGCCGCTAGTTATCCTCGGCTCTCTTTGCAATGGCGGCGCTGTAAACAACAGCAGCGTCATGACCAAACACAAGCTTGCGTAATCCGTCTCATTTGACGGATGTTGGGCTCGACTCCGTGTGTACTTGCGTGCCTGCCGGAGCCCTACGCAAGGACGGATAATGGCGCTGCGTGTCTCCGCACTGACGCAGACGGAGAAGCATAAACCAGGCTTCAGACAATGTAGAGCTGGCATGCCCGGTGCTGCAGTCTGCTTCCAGTACGTTTCCAGCTTGTTTTAGATCAAGAACACAGCTGATGTGTTTGATTTAGTGATGAATCACTTCTGTAGACGCTAATGAAGGCTGAGGAGACATTTCTGCTGTTAGATCAAGATAAACGCACACGGAGTAGATACGTTTCGATTTTGGTTCTACTAAACAGACACTAGGGGGTGCTAACAGCAAGCCAAACGCTGCCAGGTATGCTTTTAATGGTTACGATGGTCAAACATCCGATAATAGATTAAATTAAAGAAATAAGCATGATTCTGTGTCAGCACTGAGCTTGTGATTGTCCAACAGATGCTCCATGCCAGACTTGAAACCAGATCTGTTGTTTGATTGCAGTTTGAATATTTGAAGATTTTTAAGACTTTCTATCTGCAAAAATTGTGAGAAAAAATCCTGTTGCAATGAGGGAAGATAAGGATCCACCAGGCGTCTGCCTTTAGCCAAATGTAATCCGTAGGAGACATATTATGAGTTGTTGAAGACATTTTAGCCCTATGGTGTACGCAGAACATGTTTGTGAAGTTTTTGCACTAAATCCCTCACATGAAGCAATTCCAGAAGTTTTAGAGTTGACAGTTTTCTGTACTGTTTAGAATATGCTGTTTCAGTGTTCTATCACTTTAGGAAATCATGCTGGTCACGCCCACTCACCCCCAAAATTTTTTAAAGCGCCTTCCTGCCACCAATCAAGGCAGTCCAAAGCACTGAACATGACAATGCACATCAAAGCCCTAAAAAGAGACTTAAAAAAGAGCGATACAGTCAAGTGTTAAAAGTGGATGAAAGTACAACTCATGCTGAATACCAGTGTAATAAAACCCTTAATAACATCTTAACACAGCTACACACGGCATCCACATAAAAAATAAAACCAGCAGCGTATAAATGCAAGGCCATTTGACACATGTGTCAGGTGAAAACAACCAGACCAGAGCCCTGATGGGATGCTGTGAGTCTGTATGGCCGTTTCAGTTTTGCCTTAAAGGCCCCGAGTGAAGTTGCACATTTTGGCTGCTATAAGCTGAGTCCAGGCCCACATGGAAGCACAAAAGCATGCAAAAGTGAGTTTTGCATAATATGTCCCATTAAAAATGAGGTGTTATTGATTAGGTGTTGTTGATGTGCTAATACTTGATAGAAATGCAACGTTCTTCTGTTAAAAACTAAATAATACATCAGAAGTCAAAACACCAAGATGCCAAGAACTGCATCACAGTGAGAGCCCCAGACAAACACGTGCATGAAAATAACTCGTAACTGTTTAAAGTCACTGAAATTAGGAAGCCTTCTCATTCAGGATGTGCTCATCCTGCAGACTATAATCAGCTGTTACACCTATTCAGATGAACTCCACATTAAAGTTTTACAACACTTAGTAATGGATTAAATGTGTGGCTGAGTGAGACCAACCTGAAGGTAGAAACAAACAAAGCCCATCTGGAGCTTTGGGTGGTGGTAACAGCAGACGTTTGGTGGTGAAAAGGCTCCAGCCCTGCACTGGGAGTCAAGAGCAGCAGAAGACCCGAAATAAAACCAGTGGGACCAGTCTGCTGATGCTGCTGGAGGTTGGCGATGCTCAAGTACCACAAACCTCCTGGGATCAAGATTCAGCAGCGGATTACTCTCATTACGTTTTTGATCAATTTCACAGATTTCCTCTGTGTGCTGATTGGGTCTGTGAACTCCCCAGTAAAAAAAAACAATTAGCACATACTTACATGTGCACAATAAACACTAATAAGGGTGTTCTTTAGTCTAGAATAGACCCAGCAGGGGAAACTCTTGGTTGCTCAGATCTGTGATCGTCCTGTTTGGCTCATTAGTCAAAGCTCCTGACCATAAGTGGAAGGTGATTGGACGGTACACCTAGAGCTTCACCTACTCGGCCCCTCCTCCCAACAGGCTGCAGGTGCTGCCTCAAATCCCCGCTGAGCTCCCATTTTAGCCTCGCCTCACTTACAAACAAGACTTGAGGCAGGAAATCCACCAGCGCTCAGATTTGGCAACACACACTTTTCATTATAATTAATAAACACAAATTAAATCAAATAGCCACTGAAATGGCTTTCACTGGCACTGTTGTCACAGCATTTTGTCAGCATGACCTCCGATTTTCTTCACCCAGTAAATAAAACGTATTTCACAATATTTTACGCTCCATCATAACTGCTTGTCTACATCTAATAATGTCATCATTCTTTTAAAGTTTCACTGACATTCTCCATTATTCCACTTTTCTGCTTTTCCAATTTTTGTCATGGTCTGCATCTGCCCCCTCCTTTATGTGCCTCCTGGTGTCCTCCATCCCTCTCTAGATTCCCTCTTGTGTCCCTTTGTTCCCCAGCTCCTCTTGTGCTCCACTCCAGGTTCTCCCCTTGTGCTCTCTTAGTGCCCTCATGTGTCCTTGTCTGCATCCCTGTTATGTGTCTTATGTTGTAGCTCTTTGGCGCCCTCATGTGTCCTTTTCTGCGTGTCAGTTTAGTGTCTTATGTTTGTAGTCCTTTAAGTCTATTCCTCCCAGGTCTTGTGTCATCTCATTCATCCCCAGGTCCTCCAGGTCTCATTTACATTCTGTGTCCTTGTAGTCCCCAGCTTCTTTGTCCCCAGCTCAACGTGTGTGTGAGATTCAGTCTCCTGCTCAGTGTTTGTGTGTGTGTGTGTGTGTGTGTGTGCTTGTCCATTCCCCTTTCCTGTTTATATATAAGTACATTGGTGTGTGTGTGTGTGTGTTAGTCCTTCCTGCAGCCTTTAGGTTTAGTTTTGGTGTCTTAGTTTCTTAGGGTTATTTGGCCCTCTGTTTCTGTTTCCCATTTTGATTATTAGGTTCACCTGTCTTCCCTCCAGCTCTCACTTCACACACCTGCTGCCAGTTTCCCTGATTGCTCCTCCCAGTGTATTTAAGCCCTGTCTGTCTCTGTGTTCTTGTCGGTCCATTAATGTTTGTTGATTCTGTCAGTTTAGTCCCTCTGTGTTTAACCAGAGTTTCTTGATCCCTAGATAGTAATCTGCTTTTTGACTTTTTGGATTTTTGGCTTTTGGATTTTGACTCCCAGTTTGGATTACCTTGGTTTTTGGCTCACCCACAAAATAAAGACTTTTCACTTAAAATCTTCATCCCTGCCTCCGTGTCATCCTGGGTACTGCATTTTGGGTCCACACCACCGTATCGTGACAGAATGGACCGACCAGAACAGGACCCAGCAGGAACTCCAGGTACACAGGAGATGTTCTATTATGACGGTGATCCAGACCTTTGTATGGGTTTCATTCGGGACTGTGCCCGTTGTTTGGACTTGGAATCTTCAGAGTTCAACAAGGTGTCGTATATGGTGCTCTGGTTGAGGGGTAAAGCCATGCGGTGGGTTGCTGACCGTTTCGACATAGAGGATCTTAAGGCTGTGTCTTTTTGGGACTTTGCTGCATTGCTCCTCCGCACTTTTGGCCGAGATCCTCCTCCACCAGTCGCTGATGCCACCTCAGCATCTCAGATGGGTCACACCGCCACACCCTCACCAGGTCCTGACAGCGCCACCACTTCCTCTCCGATGTGTCACACCGCCACACCCTCACCTGATCCGGACTGCATCAACTCCCCATCTCAGACCATCAGGACCGGATTCATTTCAATCTCTCCTATGCATGTTGATGCCACCTCAGTTTCTCAGATGGAGTACACCACCACACCCTCACCAGGTTCTGACAGCGCCACCACTTCATCTCCGGTGGGCTGTATCACTTCCTCCGCACCTGTTGACGTCACCCCCGCACCTCCTAGGAGTCGTGCTCATCGTAGACGACAACGCCATCACCAGCACTCTCCTGAGGCCAGAGTGGTGCCGCCTATCTCAGAGGCCCCTACTCGGAGACCTGCGTCTGAGTCGCACCTCGCCTCAGCGGTGGTCCAAGGGGACGCATCGCACCTCGCCTCAGCGGTGGTCCAAGGGGACGCATCGCACCTCGCCTCAGCGGTGGAACAAGGGGACGCATCGCACCTCGCCTCAGCGGTGGTCCAAGGGGACGCATCGCACCTCGCCTCAGCGGTGGTCCAAGGGGACGCATCGCACCTCGCCTCAGCGGTGGTCCAGGTGGACGCATCGCACCTCGCCTCAGCGGTGGTCCAGGTGGACGCATCGCACCTCGCCTCAGCGGTGGTCCAGGTGGACGCATCGCACCTCGCCTCAGCGGTGGTCCAGGTGGACGCATCGCACCTCGCCTCAGCGGTGGTCCAGAAGCGGACGCCACCCGGCTCGAGCCCCGAAGCAGACGTACCCGGCTCGAGCCCCGAAGCAGACGTACCCGGCTCGAGCCCCGAAGCAGACGTACCCGGCTCGAGCCCCGAAGCAGACGTACCCGGCTCGAGCCCCGAAGCAGACGCTCCCACGTCGCCGGGCCCCGAAGCAGACGCTCCCACGTCGCCGGGCCCCGAAGCAGACGTCGCTCCCACGTCCCCGGGCCCCGAAGCAGACGCTCCCTCCGGCTCTGAAGCAGACGTCGCTCCCACGTCCCCGGGCCCCGAAGCAGACGTCGCTCCCACGTCCCCGGGCCCCGAAGCAGACGTCGCTCCCTCCGGCTCTGAAGCAGACGGCGCTCCCACGTCCCCGGGCCCCGAAGCAGACGTCGCTCCCTCCGGCTCTGAAGCAGACGGCGCTCCCACGTCCCCGGGCCCCGAAGCAGACGTCGCCTCCTCCGGCTCTGAAGCAGACTCGCCCGGCTCTGAAGTCAACGTCGCCCCGTTCCCAGAAGCCTCAAGAGTTCCAGTCACCACAAGTTCCCCAGTCTCTGGCCTTCCAGTCACCACAAGTTCCCCAGTCTCTGGCCTTCCAGTCACCACAAGTTCCCCAGTCTCTGGCCTTCCAGTCACCACAAGTTCCCCAGTCTCTGGCCTTCCAGTCACCACAAGTTCCCCAGTCTCTGGCCTTCCAGTCACCACAAGTTCCCCAGTCTCTGGCCTTCCAGTCACCACAAGTTCCCCAGTCTCTGGCCTTCCAGTCACCACAAGTTCCCCAGTCTCTGGCCTTCCAGTCACCACAAGGTCCCCAGTCTCTGGCCTTCCAGTCACCACAAGGTCCCCAGTCTCTGGCCTTCCAGTCACCACACGGTCCCCAGTCTCTGGCCTTCCAGTCACCACACGGTCCCCAGTCTCTGGCCTTCCAGTCACCACACGTTCCCCCGTCTCTGGCCTTCCAGTCACCACACGTTCCCCCGTCTCTGGCCTTCCAGTCACCACACGTTCCCCCGTCTCTGGCCTTCCAGTCACCACACGTTCCCCCGTCTCTGGCCTTCCAGTCACCACACGTTCCCCCGTCTCTGGCCTTCCAGTCACCACACGTTCCCCCGTCTCTGGCCTTCCAGTCACCACACGTTCCCCCGTCTCTGGCCTTCCAGTCACCACACGTTCCCCCGTCTCTGGCCTTCCAGTCACCACACGTTCCCCCGTCTCTGGCCTTCCAGTCTCCCCAAGTCTCTCAGTTTCAAGCCTTCCAGTCTCCCCGGGCTCCGGAGTTCCTTCCTCGTCATCCTCCTCTAAGACCCCTGTTCCCCGTCACCGGCCCCCTGGGCATCTTTGGTCCCACCTCCTGATTCCCCGTCGCCGGCCCCCTAGGCTTCCCTCGTCCCGCCTCCTGATTCCCCGTCGCCGGCCCCCTTGGCTTCCCTCGTCCCGCCTCCGGATTCCCCGTCGCCGGCCTCCCAGGGTCTCCTGTTCCCTCCTCGCTTGCCCCCTTTTGGGTTGTGTTTTGTTTGCTCCCTCCTCTCCCTCCCTCTGGTTGTTTCGTGTCTTGTTTTTGCCTTGTCCTTTGCTTGTGGTGTTTGTCTGTCTTGTGGTCGTCTGGTATCCGCCCTTAGAGGGGGGGGTACTGTCATGGTCTGCATCTGCCCCCTCCTTTATGTGCCTCCTGGTGTCCTCCATCCCTCTCTAGATTCCCTCTTGTGTCCCTTTGTTCCCCAGCTCCTCTTGTGCTCCACTCCAGGTTCTCCCCTTGTGCTCTCTTAGTGCCCTCATGTGTCCTTGTCTGCATCCCTGTTATGTGTCTTATGTTGTAGCTCTTTGGCGCCCTCATGTGTCCTTTTCTGCGTGTCAGTTTAGTGTCTTATGTTTGTAGTCCTTTAAGTCTATTCCTCCCAGGTCTTGTGTCATCTCATTCATCCCCGGGTCCTCCAGGTCTCATTTACATTCTGTGTCCTTGTAGTCCCCAGCTTCTTTGTCCCCAGCTCAACGTGTGTGTGAGATTCAGTCTCCTGCTCAGTGTTTGTGTGTGTGTGTGTGTGTGTGCTTGTCCATTCCCCTTTCCTGTTTATATATAAGTACATTGGTGTGTGTGCGTGTGTGTTAGTCCTTCCTGCAGCCTTTAGGTTTAGTTTTGGTGTCTTAGTTTCTTAGGGTTATTTGGCCCTCTGTTTCTGTTTCCCATTTTGATTATTAGGTTCACCTGTCTTCCCTCCAGCTCTCACTTCACACACCTGCTGCCATTTTCCCTGATTGCTCCTCCCAGTGTATTTAAGCCCTGTCTGTCTCTGTGTTCTTGTCGGTCCATTAATGTTTGTTGATTCTGTCAGTTTAGTCCCGCTGTGTTTAACCAGAGTTTCTTGATCCCCAGATAGTAATCTGCTTTTTGACTTTTTGGATTTTTGGCTTTTGGATTTTGACTCCCAGTTTGGATTACCTTGGTTTTTGGCTCACCCACAAAATAAAGACTTTTCACTTAAAATCTTCATACCTGCCTCCGTGTCATCCTGGGTACTGCATTTTGGGTCCACACCACCGTATCGTGACAATTTTAATCATTACTAAAATCTGTTCTACTGTTATGCTTATTTTCTGAGCCTCCATCTGTACTTTTATTCCTGCTCCTCACAGCCAAACTCCGCCTACAGGATCAAAACGGAAGACGAGAGTGTTTCTCTCTTCCTGTTTCCACGGGCTGATTTGAAATGTTTCAATTTACACCATTTTTCTGCTTTCACACACCTCTGCTGTGTGCAGGGACAGTTGCCTTTCTGTTAAAAAGTCTATTAAACAGGCACATAAGAGGAGAATATTTCTGATTTATTGTGGATATTTACACTTATTTTTAACCGAGACACTGCTAAATTATCAGTCGCTGTAACTCTACTGTGTTTTAAAGGGGAATTATTTTTGCAAAACTCACTTTTGCACCCTTTTGTGCTGCCACTCACTGTAGATCTCTACTGCCTCTGTAAACACTCCAAATGTTAAAAACAAAAAAAAAAATACATCCACTCTTTTTCTGTCAGTGTTTGGTTTTAGGATCTGTGTGCCTAAAACAAGCCATTTCAAAAAGCCCCCATTTGTGATGTCATAAACAAGGAAATGGGTATAGAACGCTGTTTACGTATTGTAACCCCAGATTCTATGAGTCTAGTCGCAGCCCTTAAGCTAGCTGCTATTGGAAGGATGATCTCAGCATCAGCCTATCATGAAGAGCTTAAATGTACGCCCACCAATGGTGGGCACCCCTGTGGGTATACAATTGGAGCGACTCCACTGTTCGCCTCCGATGGCTCTTAGTCCTACAGAACCAGTGGGGCCATTTGCTTAAGGGCTGCGACTAGACTCATAGAATCTGGGGTTACGATACGTAACCAACGTTCTATTTCATCTAGTCTTAGCCCTTAAGCTAGCTGCTATTGGAATAACGCGCAGCTGGATGGGTTTACGCCACACTGGTTAGCTCAACCAATGGACACACCCAACATATCTCCTTTTAGTGAGGGTCGCTCAGCCTCAGCCCAGGGCTTAAAAGGCTGAGGCAGCCAGAGAGAAGAGTGGGGCCCCCACTAAAAATATCATCCACAAGAGGATAAAATTCATTCAAGTAGGGCTGATGTGGAGCCATAATGCTTTCACTCAGCCTGCTGAGGTCCAAGCACTGAACGAGTGATGGATCCTGAAGACACATTTCGTAAATAATAACGAGTGAAGGAACAGGGTGAAGCCCATGAAGCAGCCTGACAAATGTCTTCCATCGACACACCACTGTGGAGCGCCATAGAAGAGGAAATCCCTCTGGCTGAGTGAGCCCTGAGTGTCTCAGGAGGATCCCGCCCTGATGATGTGTAAGCGAGTGAAATGGCGTCACATAGCCAGTGTGAAAGACGCTGGGTCGACAGCGCTTGCCCAAGGGAAGAATCTCTGTAGTGCACAAACAGGCTTTGTGAGCGGCGAATCCCTGAAGTGCATGACACATATCGTGCGAGCGCACGCACCGGGCAGAGAAGGTGGGAAGCCGCCTCCTCATCAGAATTATGGGGAGGAGGAAAACGTCCAGCCAATGAAATTGACCTGGATTTGAAGGAAGTATTAATGTTTTTGGGCACAAAGGCTGGGTTGGGGCATAAAACAGCAGACCTGCCATCTTCCCGAATCCTGAGGCATGCGGGAGTCACTGAGAGGGCGGTTAGGTCGCTCACTCTCTTGACTGATGCTAGCGCCAGCAGCAATGCAGTTTTAAGCGACAGGAACTTGAGTGAGACCTGGTCCAAGGGTTCAAATGGGGCTTCAGATAAGCCACGCAGAACCACCGTTAGGCCCCACTGGTGAAATAGCGGGCGGGACACAGGCCTGTTCCTTCTGACACCTTTCTGAAAAAGTTTTGTGAGGGGATGATTGAAAACAGATCTATCTCCAAAACCTTGGTGACAGGATGAGATAGCTGCAGCATATGTTTTAATAGTGTTGAATGCGAGGCCCCTGTCCATCAGCATCTGCAGAAACGATAGGACATCCGCCAGCTGGCAGGAGAGCGCTTGAACATTCCGCTCTGTGCACCGTTTCTGGAAAGCTGCCCATTTAGCAGCATAAGATGTGACGGTAGAGGGCGCCCGCGCACTCTGAATCATGGCGACCACATCATGCGGCAGCCCAGAAGCCTCTAAGCATGATCGCTCGGCGGCCAGACCCACAGCCGTTGGCCTATTTCTGGAGGATGTTTGATTATCCCATCCGCCTGGAGAAGGGCGTCCGCCCTCCACGGGAGCCTCCACGGGAGCCTCCACGGGGAGCCGGACACTAGCGCTTGCAGGTCTGGAAACCATGACGCGGACAAGCGTCTGGGAGCTACCAGAATTACCGAGAGCTGTTCCGACCGAACTCGGTCCAGGAGACGGGGGATCAGTGGGACTGGCGGAAACGCATACAGGAGCGTCTGAGGCCAGGGATGGTGTGAGAAGGTGTTCACTCCGAGTGGGGGGTGGTCCCCGGTACTCAGGGAAAACCACAGGGCGTTTTCGTGAGCCGCAAACAGATCCACAGAGGGTTCCCTGAACTTGATCCATATCTGTGATATCAGCACGGGATGCAGACGCCAGTCGGAGTCGCGGGGTCCCCCTCTCGACAGGATGTCTGGTGCCACATTCAGGACCCCTGGAATGTAGGTGGCTTTGATGGACAGCAGGTGGACATGTGCCCAACACAGTAAATCTGTGGCTATGCGCAATAGTGGGAGGGATCGAACTCCCCCTTGGCGATTTATGTAGGCTACCGCCACCTGGTTGTCTGCGTGAACTTCGACATGACGGCCCTCGAGAAGGGCAGCGAAGTGTCTGATCACATTCCTCACTGTCATAAGCTCCAACACATTTATGTGCTCGTGCTTGTGGGAGGGCCAGTGATCTTCCACCGTATGGGACAAGCACGTGCCCCCCCATCCCAACAGTGACACATCCATAAACACAGATACATGTGACGTAGGATGTCCGATGGGGACCCCGTGTGAGAGGATGCAGGGATTCCCCCAGTGAGCGAGGTCCCCGTCCACTGAAGGGGGAACCCTCAACATACAACTCTTCTGACGTATCGGGTGTACCCGGAGGCGGATGAACCAACTCTGCAGGCGCCTCGTGTGCAGTAAACCTAACGGCACCACAGCGTGGGCTTCAGCCATCATGCCCAGAAGTTTCATGACTAACAGGGCTCTCACGATCTTGCGGGGTTGCACGCAGGAGATCACCGTGGTGAGATCTGCCGCTCTCACCGGAGACAAACGTGCTCTCATCAGGGAGGCGTTCAGCTCCACCCCGAGAAACACAATCGACTGGGATGGAAAGATGGAGCTCTTTTCCCAGTTTATGGAAAACCCCAGGGTGTCATGGTCTGCGTGAGCCCCTTCCTTTTTTGTGCCTCCTGGTGTCCTCCATCCCTCTCTAGATTCCCTCTTGTGTTTTCTCTTGTGTCCCTTTGTTCCCCAGCTCCTCTTGTGCTCCACTCCAAGTTCCCCCCTTGTGCTCTCTTAGCGCCCTCATGTGTCCTTGTCTGCATCCCTGTTATGTGTCTTATGCTGTAGCTCTTTGGCGCCCTCATGTGTCCTTTTTCTGCATGTCAGTTTAGTGTCTTTTGTTATCTTTTCTACTCTTTCCTCCCAGGTCAGCTCCAGCCTCGTTGTCCCCAGCTCAGTGTGTGTGGGTGTATGTGCTATGTCCTCCTCCAGCTATTGTGTGAGTCCTTCTCTCTGTCTTTAGGTAATTGTTGTTTAGTTTTGTGTTCAGGCATTTGCCCTCCTCTGTTTCTGTTTTCCCCGTTGAGTTGATTAGTGTCACCTGCCTTCCCTCCAGCCCTCACTCCACACACCTGCTTCCTGTTTCCTTGATTTGTCTCCCAGTCTATTTAAGCCCGGTATTGTCTCTGTCTTGTGTCGGTCCATTAATGTATCTGTATGTTAATTCTGTCAGTGTTTGCTCGTGCTCTTGGTGAGCTTTGTTTCTCCAGCCTTGGAGTTTTTGGACTTTGGCTCAGTGTTTGTTCGTGCTCTTGATGAGCTTTGTTTCTCCAGCGTTGGAGTTCTGGACTTTAGGCTCGCTGCCTGGATTTACTTTTGTTCCTCCTTCAAAAATAAAGGATTTTACTTTTCATCATCTCTGCCTCGTGTCATCCTGGGTAACTGCATATTTGGGTCCTAACATCCTCAGAACGTGACACAGGGTCTTCCTGGTTTTCTCTGACGCCTTGTCCTTGGACCGGGCACATAGGAGCAGATCGTACAGGTAAAATAAAACCCTCATTCCCGCCATGCGCAATGGCTGCAGAGTGGTCTCCAGACATTTGGAGAAGGTGCGCGGGGCTAGCGAGTAGCCGAAAGAGAGACAATTGAACTGGTATTGAACTCCCTTGAATGAAAAGCGCAGGAACTTCCGGTGTTTGAGAATCACTGGGATGTGGAAGTATGCGTCTTTCAGGTCTATTGACGTGAACCAGACCCCGGAGCGCACATATTCTAGGACTTGCCTCATTGTCAACATACGGAAATGCATCACTGCTATGGAGCAGTTGACCAGGGAAAGGTCGAGAATTGGTCTCATTCCTCCCGACTTCTTCGGTACTACGAAGTAGCGGGAGTAGAAGCCTGAGAGCTCTTGTCCACGAGGGACTTGGGAAATGGCGTCCTTGGACAGAAGTTCACGCAGCTCCAGCTCCAGGGTCTGAGATTGTTCCTGTGACGTGAACGTCGTCTCCACGATCCAGTTGAAGGGAGGAGGAGCGGCCTGAAAATGGAGTGTGTGTCCGCAATGAATGGTCTCCGATATCCATTTGCTCATGAGACAAAGGCGGCGCCTTTCTTGCGCATGTTCCGACAGCGGACGCGTGTTCGAGGTCACGTGAACGACGTCTGAGGATTGGGTTCGCGCCCTTACCGCCGTCGCTCACACCAGAGAACTGGGAGAGACCCATGGATGGCTGCGCTCGAAAGGGCGAGTGTGAAACAGCTGGAAGAGGCTGATCTGCACCGCAGAGCGTGGAGTCCAAAGTTAAAGGATGAGTGGGAGCCGGGCCCATGCACAGGGACAACAAAGTGCCAGCGGATGGAGCAGCGCACTGTGTCGCCGCGCGTGGTCGCGACAGCGTCATGACATCCCGTCCCACCCAAGGGCTAAGACTAGAAAAATAGAACTATCTCACGTGTGAGAGAGAGTTTCTGCTGGAATAGTAGTGACTCTACTCAGAGCTCCTACCGGAAATCAGAGCTTCTCAGCTTATAACAGCCTGAGCGGGGTATGGGTGGGCGTGGCCAGCCCCGACAGGTTTTCATAAAGTGACAGAGCCCTGAAACAGCTCACTGGAAGGTACTGAAACTTTCAAGAACCAACCAGCTGAAAATGCTTCACGTGAGAGGGATTTGGAGCAGACTTTCAAAAACATGTTTTGTATTACTAAATATATTCACTCATAGTACTGTAAGTTAAAGTAACTTGAATTTATAAAACCACCTACCTAAGATGGCGATAACTTCATCATCCTGGATGACCTCCAGTGACCCAGACACAACAAAGCAGAGGGTGTCAACACTCTCCCCAGAATGGTAGATCAGGTCTCCCGGAGCACAGTGGATGGTCTGAAACTCCACAGCCAGGGAGCGCAGGCAGCCATCACTGGCTAAACGAAATGCCGGATGTTCGTTGAACACCTGAATGTGATGAAATGAGTTCTGACTTTTAGAGATTATTCTGTTTACATGAATCATGGAACAGTACAGGCAGAATTGTTTTTGGTTCGTATGGCAAGATAATGCCGTTTATTGACCAGATTCTGTGGTAATCAACGCCCGGATCACTGTGACGGCTGTAGAGATAATTTTATCAGATATCCAGAATCAGCTTTTTCGTCACTGCACCAGCATTGTGGAGCAATCCTGGGGTAGCTTTGCTTTGCAAAAAAAAAAAAAAAAAAGCCCTCAACATATAAACACAAAACTTCAGACAGTTCACAGACATGAGTCTCCAAGAGGCAGATTAGGTGAGGGCCGGTCTTCAGTCCCTCAGTAATTCCAATAACTGGGTTTAAGTGTGTCCATACCCTGCAGTAACTTTCTCCAAGATCACAGTCATTTTCTGTGCTAACGCCGGAATCGTAGCTAGGACCCCTAGCTTGCGATTTAACTCCAGCAACATCTGAGTGGTCCTGCATGGCTAAGACTTGAGTTAAGGTGACACTCCAATAGCCCCCGACTTCCCAAATTTCTGAAATACCAGAAATCGTCCCATTCCAATCAGAAGAGATGCAGTAATCATAAATCCAAAATTTCATGTATCTTCAATGTCAGCTGGGAGAGGGATATAATATCCCACTCTTTCCAGGAATCTAAAACAGAAAGACTTACCAGAGAAAGCAAGACATTGGATTTGTCTTATGCAAATGTAAAGAATGCATACATGTCCAAAACTAGACCTCCTCTGGAACACTCAGATCACAGTCTTGTTTTTCTCTGCTCAGAATACAAACCACTTGTTCAGAGGCAACCTGTGACAAGATGAAATGTGAGAAAATGGTCACAGGATGCTGAAGAAGCCCTGCAGGGTTGTTTTGAGACCACAGATTGGATGACTCTCTGCCAAGGATATGAAGAGGACATCAATGCCATGACTGGATGTGTCAATGACTATATAAACTTTTGTGTGGACAACATCATACCCACCATAACAGTGAGATGCTTCGCTAATAGCAATTCGCTAATAGCAAACCCTGGATCACCAGTGAACTGAAGAATCTGCTAAATGAGAAAAAAAGAGCCTTCAAGGTGGGAGACAGGGAATTATTGAGGAGTATACAGAAGCAACTGAAGATCAAGATCAGAGACAGCAATGAGGCATACAGGAAGAAGCTGGAGAACAAACTACAGAGGAACAATATCAGAGATGTCTGTTAAGGGATGATGAAGATCACAGGCTTCAAGCAGAGGGAGGATTGCACAGATGGCAGCCTGGACACAGCCAATGAGCTGAACAAGTTCTTCAATAGGTTCAGTTCAGGAACAAACCCAGCATCCTCCTCGCCTGTCCCAGCCAATCAGACACCCCATCCTCCTCTGATCCAACATTTTCCTGTCACACGTCAGCTCTTTTGTCCTCTAACGCAGTCATGGACTCTTCTGGTTCTATAAATCTGTCTTCAACCAAGTCAGGAGATGCTGCTGCCCCATTTACCTCCCCTCCCACCTATTTTTCTCTAGAAATCAGGTGAAGAGGCAGCTGGAGAGACTGAACAGGAACATGGCTGCAGGTCCACATGGTGTCAGCACCAGAGTACTGAAGGCCTGTGCAGAGCAGCTCTGTGGGATTCTGCAGCACCTTTTCAACCTCAGCCTGGCCCAGGAGAAGGTTCCAGTCCTGTGGAAGACATCCTACCTTGTTCCAGTTCCAAAGAAAACTCGCCCATCAGTCAATGACGACTACAGACCAGTTGCCCTGACATCCCACATCATGAAGGTCCTGGAGAGACTCCTGTTGGTCCACCTGAATAAGCAAACTAGGACATATCAGGACCCACTGCAGTTTGCTTATCGCCATGGAGTTGGAGTTGAAGATGCCATCATCCAGCTGCTTCAACCAATCCACTGTCATCTGGACAAAGCAGGCAGCACTGTGAGAGTCCTGTTCTTTGATTTCTCCAGTGCATTTAACACAATCCAGCCTGATGTACTTTGCCAGAAACTCCAGAAGACACAGGTGGGGGCTTCAACTATCACCTGGATTAAAGACTACCTGACAAACAGACCACAGTTTGTGAGGCTGAAGAACTGCACATCAAACCAGGCGAACATTGGAGCACCACAGGGGACTGTACTCTCACCATTCCTTTTCACCCTGTACACCTCAGACTTCCAGTACAAATCAGAGACCTGTCATCTACAGAAACACTCAGATGACTCTGCAGTTGTCGGGTGTATCAGAGATGGACAGGAAGCTGAGTACACCGAGCTGGTGGAGTGCTTTGTGGCATGGTGTGGAAACAATCATCTGACCTTGAACGTGAACAAAACAAAGGAGATGATTTTAGACATGAGAAGGAACAGGGTGGAGTCAAACACTGTTTCCATCATGGGAGAAGAAGTGGAGGTGGTTGAGGAATACAAATACCTTGGAGTTCACCTCGACAACAGACTGGACTGGAGAAAGAACAGCGAAGCCGTTTACAAGAAGGGACACAGCAGACTGCACTTCTTGAGGATGCTTAGGTCCTTCAATGTCTGTAGCAAGATGCTGCAGATCTTCTACAAGTCTGTTATTGAGAGTGTAATCTCTTCAGCCATCGTCTGTTGGGGTAGCAGCATCAGAAGCAGGGACCTGAAAAGCCTCAACAGCCTAATAAAAAAGGCTGGTTCTGTTCTGGGGAAAACGGTGGAACCGCTGGAGGAGATAATGCAAAGAAGGATTCTCCAGAGAATCAAGAAAATGATGGACAACCCTGAGCGTTCTCTTCACAAGACTGTCCGACAACGGAAGAGTGTCTTCAGTCAGAGGCTTCTTCAGTTTCACTGCAACACTGACCGCCATTGGAGATCCTTCCTGCCAACAGCCATTGTAATACACAATAACTCTTTGATGACTTTATTATTCTTTTTATTCTGAGCTACTACAGCAATCCATTTCCCTCTGGAATTAATAAAGTATTTTTTGAATTGAATTGAATTAAAATACACCCCACTGGGTTTGTTCTGTCCAGACAAGATGGAGTCCCCCGCACGGTTCTCATTGTGGAAAAAATCTTATCAATCGCATTGAACGACCAGCTAACCAAATCCATGATTTAATGAAAATGTGCATTTTCAGGAGGAACGCAGAGAAACGCTCTGGTAGACAGACAGGACAAGAGCCTTGGAAAAAGATGTGGGAGGAGAGAAGAAAAACTGTCTGTGTTCCTCGAGTGCCTGAAGAAGACTTTCCTGCTGTGAGTTGTATGTTAAGAGTGCTCTGATCTGTTCAGAAGGAAAGATGCTCCAATCATAATTTGGAATATTCACCATGTTGGATCGTCGTGGCGTGATAGAGCTGCATGTGGGGTGTACCCAATGCTGCCTGTTGAATTTAACATGTAGCCAATCAGAAAGTGAGGTGATGGGGAATTCAAATCTTCCTCCTCATCCATCGTGTTTATTCACTTCAAAGTCGCGCTTGATCTCCGGACATTTCACAAGATTTCCCTTCTGTTATTTTTTTATATTTAAACATTTAAAATTTTTATTCCTCCGATGTGAATGGGGGCTTAGTAAGAAGTGGTCTGAGCAGAAAGATCAGTTCATGTTGAATGGATTACTTCATGACAGCCAAGGTTTTTGTAAATAAACAAAGATGTTTAAATGCTGACAAACTGTTTTTGTTGGTTTGTTTTTCAAAAAGCTACATCACTGCATCTGTGACTTTATTGCTTCTTTGTTAAATTTTGTTTCCTTGACCAACTCAGATTAAACTGCAAACGCATTCAGACAAACAAATAATATTTGAGACTAAACTGTAGTAATTAGTCTTCATCTGTTTGCAGATACATCATCTGTCAACGTCCAAAACCGAGTCCAACTCCGTGTGCCTCTACTTCAAATCTCTTCTCATATTTTTGCATCTAAAGTTAGTCATCAAATGTCCCACCCCAGTGAGACATCAACTTTAACCTGTGGACTTTATTGTTTAGCCAAGGAAAGATAACAAAGTTGTTTTTTCTGTCAACGCCTCTGAGCAAACGTTCATCGACGTCATATTATTTACAATCAGAATTAATGAGCAGATATGTTTTTTAATCCAAATAACCCAAACAACTTTTTATATCTGTATTTTAACACTGGATCTTTTAGCCAAACTATGAGCCGCTGCAACTACGTGCAAAAATAAAAATAACAGTGGCCTTTAAAACTGAATGACTGGATATAACAGGTCTGACCTGATGGGAGACCTCTGTATCAACGCCTCGTAATCACGTAATAAAAAATAACCGAAAAATCAAACACTCAACCTACTAAGTTTTTGTAAGAGAGCAGAGGACACTTGCCTTCCTGTTGAGATGTACACAGATGTCTGCTCTCATGTCCTTGGGACAGATGGATAAGACCTAAAACAGAAGAAGACATGTCATGTTCCTAAGTTTCACTTTGAGAGTAGAGCGCAGCCACAACCAGATGTTTAAGCTTATAGAGGCTCGCTGACCCTTAAGGTCTTTATTTCATATGGTAATTAAATGTTTTTACCACTTTGATTTTAAAAAGACCAATTGGTTAAAAATATGTACATCAGTCGAAAGGATGGGATCACAAAAAGCTCAACTGTGCATCCTGTCCACTAGTAAAAATACTAATAAATGAGTGTTTTAATAGGGTGAAGGATCTCCGTGGTGTGAAAGGACAGACTGACCTGTGGACTCTTACCTTTTCAGTGTCGATGCCTTTAGACATGGACCAGGTGGAGACAATGTAGTCCATGACTCTTTCACTCAGACCTTTGGGAACCTGGTACAGCTTCAGGAAGTCCCTGACGTTGTTGAGCATCTCATGGTAGCGGTTGGTGTTGGCGTACATCTGCTGGAAGATGGTCGTCACGTTTCCAAAGATGGTGGCATAAAGAAGGGCTAAAAAAGAATTCAAACAAACAGCATCTTTACTCATAATACAACATAACCAAAGTATTAAAATACACAAAAATACATGAGAAACTACAAGCCTTTATCCCACAGCAATAAACATCCACACGCATTGTGTGTGTGTGTCCCTCGTGATCAGTAACTTATCATTCGGGTCAGGTAATTGTCATGGTCTGCATCTGCGTCTTCCTTCATGTGTCTCCTGATGTTTCTCCATCCCTCTCTAGAGTCCCTTCTGTTTCTCATAGCGCTCTCATGTGTCCTTTGTCTGCGTCTCATTTAGGTGTCTTCTGTTTGTAGCCCTTTTAAGTCAATTCCTCCCAGGTCCTGTGTCAGTCATTCATCCCAAACCCCTCCAGGTCTTCCTTCACGTTCTGTAGCTCCAGCCTCTTCGTCCCCAGCTCGGTGTGTGTGTGTGTGTGTGTGTGTGTGTGTGTGTGTGTGTGTGTGTGTGTGTGTGTGTGTCATTCCCCTGCTCAGTGTTTGTGTGTGTGTGTGTGTGTGTGTGTGTGTGTGTGTGTGTGTGTGTATGCATGTCCATTCCCCAGTTTCAGTGTATGTATGTGTGAGTGTCCGTGTGTGTGTGTGTGTGTGTGTGTGAGTCCTTCCCTCAGTCTCTAGGTTTAGTTTTTGTGTTTTAGGTTTATCTGTCCTCCTTTGGTTCTGTGTCCCCATTTAGATAAATTATTGTCACCTGCCTTCCCTCCAGCCCTCACCCCACACACCTGCTGCCATTTTTCCTAATTACTCCTCCCTGTGTATATAAGCCCTGTCTTGTCTCTGTCTTGTGTCGGTCCATTGTGGTATTTCTGTCAAGTCTTCTCTAGTCTCCAGTGTTTTTTTTTTATTATCTCAGCGTTCTCTAGCCTCTTGTGTCTTTGTCTCTAGTTTTTGGACAGCCTTTGGATTTATTGGCTCCCAGCCTTTTGGGATTTATTTTATTTTTGACTCATCCAAATAAAGGATATTTTTTATATCACCTCCTGCCTCGTGTCATCTTGGGTTCCTGCATTTTGGGTCCTACCAACCTCCAGCATATCGTGACAGTAATAAGTCATAGAAATACAACAAACTACAAATAATAACCTACAGACATCAAACCGGACACGTTTCAGATCGTAGGAGGAAAGATGAACAGACCATGAAGCCCGGGGTTTGGAGGGCTGATCATGTTTTATTGTTTTGTATGTTTTAACATTAAACGTAACCAATAACTGTTTCCATATGAAACAGTCTTACTTCAAATTACAGCAGCTTTAATACACCATTTTCACGAGTAAGCACACGCACTCTCCCTCTCCAGCAGCTGTGTAGCTTGCCCTGAGTAATGAGTCAAAACTGTTCATTTTCATCTTAGCGAGTCTCTTAAGGTATGTGTGAATCTGACATGCTTAGCGCCTCACCCCCACCCCTCGTCGTGACCTAAGCGTAAGAATCCATGAGTTGGAAACCATTTCTATCAGAGAAACACAAACATCCAGACCTGTGACTTTCAGACCACGTGTGTGTGACTCCTCTGCACCTCGGTGCTTGATGGTGTAACATTTTCACAGATTTGCAGCAGTATGTATGGACCAGTTCACCATGTACCCATACATACGGCAACCATGTGTTCTGCAGAGTAGGACTAACCCTTCCTGGATGATGGAGCGCCTCTCCTTCTTTCTAAGGCTGAGCCAGAACACCTTATGGAGGAAGCTTATTTCAGATGTAATCTTATTACTGCAAACCAGCCTCAATCTCTTCATACTGTGTCAATTCTTAAACAGGAGACCAAAATGCTCCCCTTGAAGAAAAGACTCAGTCCCAATCCAGAGGGACCGTTTGTCCAATTGAGAACATTGGTCTGAAACCTTAAGGAGCTGCCTCTCATAGACGTCGTACTCAGAAACGTTCCAGTGCACACTGAAGGCAACATTTTAAAGTGGCTAACTGAATTATCTGAGGATCCTGGAACAGAAACGTTGCTCTTGACAACAAAACCTAACCCTAAAACCACAAACATGATAAATGATGCAGGGCAGGGTAGCTTTGAAACTACATCTGTAATGAGCCTTCAGCAGTCCTTTGTTCATGGCTGACTGCTTTTCTTGTTTGTCTGGAGAGGCGAGCTGACCCATCCTATTACTAGGTAACAGGTACGGGGGCCTGCAGCGACCAAAACACCTCAGAAACTACCGTGAATCTTTCTTTGCTTGCTGACATGAGTGAATACTTTGATATTCAGTCCTGTTTGCCTTTGCAACTCTAACAACTGTTTGCTGCGTGTCCCACATATCAGGATAGATGTTTTTTGTCCTGGACCAGAAAAGCATACAGTTATTATCCACCAAGTGCGGAAGGAGCAGCTGACATCATGGTTGTATTTAAGAGTAAGTCATTGCACCAGGACAGTCTGAACGACCATTTGACGGTCCATCACCAGTTCATGCAACGTCTGAATGGTGCACCACAACTCTTATGGTTCTAAAGTGGTGTGGAGGGGCCTGCTCTCCAGGGACCCCAAGTAGACTGGATTAGTAGATCTTCTGTTGGCTGCAGCCTCAAACTACCTGGAAGGCAACCCTCTTGCCAATTGAGGACAAGTCTGAAAAATGACTCAACGACTCTCCATACATGCAGTGGCTCCCTGGAACCAAAGCTAAGACACCTGGTATATGTCTGAGAGCTTTCTCCTCACCCACACCTGGTGCTAGGAGGGTGCTACAATTTCCTTGATCCTAGAGCTAACTCGTTGTTGTGAATTTTATTCATTAAGGTTTGGAATAAATCTTCCTTCCCTAATTCCAGTTTTCATAGCAGATCTTATTAACACTTACATCCCAGACAGCAGCCCCAAAACCTACTGGGGTCTTTTCAACGACATAACGGCTGTTTTACTGCGAGGATAATTAAAGCTTTACTACACATAGCAACATGTCTAGTAAAATAAATCTATTATGTTGTTTTGATGATCCAGACTACTTCATTTGTCTGCATTTAGCATGCTTCCTATCCACATTAAAACTTTTTCTCTCATCGATCGTCATGAGTTCCCGATCTACGGTATACTGACCTAACTCTTAACCCGTAGGGTAAAGACAGGAAAAACCGATATGTGATTTAGAACATGCCTGATATGTTTTAAATGTGGGTAAACGTTCTACGATGATGCCTGTGAGGCGCATGTCCTCGTAAACATGACGGCTGCCATGCTTCCACTTTCCCAGAGCCTCGCTCATAATAGTTCTTCTTTGCCTTCACTGATGATATTAATGTTAAAGAAAAAATAAAACTTAAAAATATCTAAACTGATCAGTGTGTGTGTGTGTGTGTGTGGGGGGGGGGGGGGGGTAGGAAAGCGCTCAGTTTTATTCTAATGAGTTTAACTTAAAGGGTTAAAGTACTTTTATTTATTTTTATTTTTTTAACCAAAAAAGCTTTTTACGTTCACAATATTCAAAGACTAAATTAATAAAAATTTTCAGTGCAGTAGATTATGTTTTGGTCTCGACAACAATCCTAGAACACATTTTGCTATCATCCTGAAGATAGAACAGTACGACATGACGGCTAGTGAGACTAGCTCATTTCCTCTCCATGTTCAGGCTGTTCTTTTTTCCCTGTAGTTCTGGTTTATCCTGTGCAAACGGAAGTTGTTCTTCTAAATAACAGAAATTCAGATCATGTCTTCTCCTGCCTGTTCCCGGTCCCATCCATCCTCTCACACACACAACAGCCTACAGAAATCAGATGCTGTCTCTCCTTTATCTTTACAAAACAGACGCATACTGTGCAAACATTTTAGACATGTGAGAAAACAAGGAATGATTTCAGAAAAGATGATTGTTTATTTCTAATCATTTACAAAATGCAAAGTGAGCGACCCCAAACATCCTGCCAAAGTCAATAAGAACTAAAGTCCTGGAAGTGATGGTGTGGCCTCCACAGAGTCCTGATCTCAGCATCATGGAGCACGTCTGGGATCACACAAAGAAACAAAAGGACGTGAGGAAGCCTACATTCACAGAAGATCTGTGGTTTGTTCTTCAACCTATCAGCCCAGGTCCTTCCACATGTGTGCAAGTGTATCTGCAGAATGCTGTTTAGGTTAAATTTCTCTTTTGTTCATTCACTGGTTTGTGTTGATTGATGAAACAAATGATTAACATTTATATTTGTGGTTTACAGCATTACACACACCTGCTCAATGCTGTAAACCCTGAAAAGTTAGATCACATCCACACATGAACGTTCAACAACACTAACCCTTGTTTGAGAACGAGCTTCTAGGTTTGCTTGGGTCTTTTTTTGCTGGAGCAACCCAGGCTTGTGTGTCCTCCACACGCTGCCAGGGCTGTGTCTGCATAACAGGACTACTGATGAAAAAACACTGCCATGGAGTGCAGTTTGTAACATCAGCATGTAAGCAATATGAAATGATAGACGTTTTAATTTCATCATGTGATATGTGGTCATCGCCCAGCTCTAGCAGAGACACAGCAACTAAATGTGTCTTACTCTAGCAAAGCCACAAAGAGAAAACCTGGATTAGCAGACACAAAGAAGCCTACAGTGCAACGCGCCAGCAGATCCACTTCAGTTGTTTCTAAGCCCACGGCCTTCCAAGAACTCCATAACCTTTCCTGGACCCTTTCAGCTGGTGAAGGAAGATTCTGACAACATTCTCTGATTACATTACAGAAAACTGGCGGCGCGTGTAGACGCAGCGACCTCATGCTCTCCTGAAAATGCAGTGTTTTGTTCATCGAGTAAGTGTCTTTCTGCAAGTGTTTCTTGCCAGTCCACGTCGGAATATGTGTACAGTCGTCAGGCTCTCTTACACATTCGGAGAAGCAAGATTTGCCAAGTTTTGAACACTAACGTTGAGATGTTAATGGAAATAGGACTTCTGCGACAGCCTGCTAGCTGGCCTAGCAACTCACAGGACTCGCCTGCTACCCCTCCATGGGCAAGGAGACGTCGAAAGCGGTGCGCTAGGACAAGGAAGCGGGGCAAGCACGGAGGTGTCTGAGTCAGGCTTGAGGCTAAGCCAACTCGCCCAGCCATACCATTGATCCTCTTGGCCAACGTACGATCTCTGGACAATAAAATGGACAACATACGACTTCTGAGATCAGTGAATCGCAGAGTAAGTGACTGTTGTGTGCTGGTTTTCATTGAGACATGGCTTAATGACAACATTCCGGACTCTGCTATACAACTGGAGCAGCTAGCATGCTACAGAGCCGACAGGGCTCTTGTAGACGGAGGCAAGACCCGAGGTGGTGGGGTTTGTGTTTACATCCGTGACGAGTGGTGTCGTGAGCCACTGTAGTACGCAAACACTGCTCATCACTGGCAGAGTTCATGATCGTGAAGTGTCGCCCCTTCTACTTGCCCAGGGAGGTAAGTTCGATCTTGTTGGTCGCTACTTATATACCTCCATCTAGCAACAACAGTGATAGAAATGTGGTGCTGAACGAATTGTATCAGGCCATCAGTGAGCAACAAACAGCACATCCAGATGGTTTCATCATCTTCGCAGGTGACTTTAATCATGCTGATCTTAAAACTGTTCTCCCAAAGTTTCATCAGCATGTACATTTTCCAACTAGGGGAGATAACATATTGGACCTGGTCTACACACAGGAAAATGGAGCATACAAAGCCATTCCCCTCCCCCATATCAGCACCTCTGATCACCTCACTGTGATGCTAATGCCAGCATACAGACCGAGAGTGAAGGTCATCAAACCTGTTATGAAAGAGGTAAGAGTGTGGCCACAGGAGGCCACCTCTGCTCTTCGAGGCTGCTTTGGGTCGACTGACTGGGACATATTCAAGGAAGCAGCTACCTACAATAACATCATAGACATCGAGGAGTACACCGATACGGTGAGCTCATACATCACCAAATGCATTGATGACGTAACACAAGTGAAAAGTATCACAACTCGAGCCAACCGGAAGCCATGGCTAACAGGAGATGTCTTCAGGCTGCTAAAGGCCAGAGACAAGGCCTTCAGAGCTGGGGATGAAATGGGCCTGAGAACAGCAAGAGCAAATCTGTCCCGCGGCATCAGGAAAGCGAAACAGGACTACACACACACAAGATAACCTCCCACTTCAATGACAGCAAGGACGCACAAAGCCTATGGTAAGGCATCCAGGCTATCACAGACTACAAGCCTGCAGCGAGTACCTGTGAGAACGACACCACTCTGCTCAACAGCCTGAACAGCTTCCTTGCATGATTTGAAACACAGAACAACACACGCCCACAGAAAACACCACCACCTCCACTCGACCAGCCTCTGTGCCTGTCTGTTGCCAGCGTGAAGAGGACACTCATCACCATCAACGCCCGGAAAGCAGCGGGTCCAGACAACATCCCTGGTAGTGTGCTGAAAGACTGTGCAGAGGAGCTGAAGAATGTCTTCACAGACATCTTTAACACCTCCCTGAGGCAAGCCACTGTCCCATCATGTTTCAAGACTGCCACCATCATACCAGTACCAAAGAAACCATCCCCAGCTTGTTTCAATGACTACCGCCCCGTGGCACTGACACCCATTATTATGAAGTGCTTTGAATGACTAGTCATGTCACACATCAAATCCACCCTACCTCCCACTCTGGGCCCATACCAGTTCGCATACAGAGCGAAACAATCCACAGAGGATGCAATCTGCTCTGCCCTCCACCTAGCCCTAACTCATCTGGACAAGAAAGACTCATATGAGAGAATGGTGTTCATAGACTTTAGCTCAGCATTCAACACCATAATACCACAACAACTCATCTGTAAACTGGACAGACTGGGCCTCAGCACCTCCCTTTGCAAATGGCTGCTGGATTTCCTCAGCCAGAGGCCGCAAGTGGTGCGTGTGGGCAACAAGGTCTCAAACAGCATCACCCTGAGCACGGGGGCTCCACAAGGCTGTGTGCTCAGTCCTCTGCTCTTTACCCTGCTGACACATGACTGCGCACCAACCTACAGCTCCAACCACCTTGTGAAGTTTGCGGATGACACAACGTTGGTGGGGCTCATCACCAAGGGCGATGAGACCCACTACAGGAAAGAGGTTGAGCTCCTGACCACTTGGTGCAGAGACAACAACCTCCAGCCAAATGTTAGTAAGACCAAGGAGATTATTGTCAATTTCCAGAGAGGCCACACCAGCCATTGACCAACAGCGCTGCGGTGGAGAGGGTGAGCAGCACCAAGTTCCTGGGGGTGCACATCAGGGAGGACCTCTCCTGGACCACCAACACAGCATCACTGGCCAAGAAAGCACAACAGCGCCTCTACTTCCTGCGCAAACTCAAGCAGGCAAGTGCTCCACCACCCATCCTGATCACATTCTACAGAGGAACTACTGAAAGCATCCTCTCCAGCTGTATCACTGTGTGGGGCGGTAGCTGCACTGACTATAACTGGAAAGCTCTACAGCGCATTGTGAGAACAGCTGAGAGGATAGTTGATGCACCACTCCCCTCCCTGCAAGACATTTACACCACTCGCCTCACCCGCAAAGCCATCACAATTGTCAACGACGCAACCCACCCCAAGCACTGTCTGTTCAGCCTCCTGCCCTCTGGAAAGAGATACAGAAGTCTCCGCTCCCGCACTACCAGGCTCAGCAACAGCTTCATCCACCAGGCTGTGAGACTGCCGAACTCTCTTCCCTCCCGGCTCCCAGCCAGCAGAATCACCAGTGTGACAGAAGTATAGGAAGACAGACAGGACTCTACACCCCCTACCCCCCATCCACGCACACTTTCCAACAAAGAAATACTCGTTGAACCAAGAACTGGGAAACATTCCTGATTGGAACAACTACCTCTGCATTGCAATTGCACACACCTGCTGCTATATATTTTTAGTATATTTTTTAGCGCTATTTATATTACTTATATTACTATAACTGCGGCTTTAGTCTTATGCTGCATTAAAACATAAACCCCTAACTACCACTACTTCCAGGGAACACTGTTGGAACACCTTATTTAATTTATTTGATTATAGGTTAGGTCTTGTCTATCCTGTTACCTATTTAATATTACCTTATTGTTAGGGCTGTTTTTGTTGTGCATCTGCACTTTGTGTTGTCAATGTCTATGCATGGGACAGTGTGAAACGTAATTTCAATTCCTTTGTATGACAAGCACATTTGAAGAAATTGACAAATAAAGTTTTCTATTCTATTCTATTCTATTCTATTCTATTCTACCGAGGTGGAACGGAAGGCTTGGAGACAGATCTCACCCCCACTAAGCACAACACTCTTTAATTGGTTGACTCTGGTTCCTGTGAAAAACATCAGAAACCTCAACACAAAGAAAAAGAAGGTTGGAGGTTTCTGTGCAGAATTGGAAAAAAATAAATAAAATAAAACATCTTCTGCTTAAATAAGCGGGATCACATAACCCCGGTTCTGACCTCTCTCCATTGGCTCCCTGTCTCTTACAGGATCCATTTAAAATTTTTACTTTTTGTTTTTAAATCCCTTCATGGCCTGGCCCCAGTTTACATCTCTGAGCTGCTGTCCGCTTACGTTGCCAGAACCATGAGGTCCAGCTCTCAAGCTCTTTTAACAGTTCCAAAAACCCGCCACAAGACTCGCAGCGACAGAGCGTTCTCTGTGGTTGGGCCCAAACTGTGGAACAAGCTACCTCTCAACATCAGGACCACACAGAATCTAGAGCATTTTAAATCCCTTCTTAAGACACATTATTTTATTTGGCTTTTAATGCAGACTTGAGCATCTTAATAGTTTTTAACAGTTTTTATTATAGATTGTGACTGTTGTGTGCTCATCTTATTTTAGGTTTTTATTCTTGATTTGTTGTATCTTGATTTGTTTTACCTTGTACAGTGCTTTGGGTGTAGCTTTGCTGCTGTAAATGCGCTCTGTAAATAAAATTGACCTTGACCTTAAATAACTGTTTCCAGGTAAGGATTAACATCTGTGTTGTAGAGATGGTGGAATTTTAGAGTTAAAGTGAGGACAAAAAGAGCAAAATGACAAAACAAACTGAAAACTTTCTATCTGAGATCAGAAATAAGCGATGAAATGGTTTAGCTGAATAACACACACACACACACACACACACACACACACACACACACACCAGGTAGTTTGAGTGCATAATATGTAAAGCCAACTAATTTCTGTTTGCTTAGATGTTCCTACAGCCTGATTTATACGTCTGCGTCGGCGCAAGGGATCTCAGAAGGTCTAACAATGGGTGACAGAGAAAATATGAACGTGTATTCACCCGTGATGAAGGAGTACAAAATACTGAGCTAGCGTGGACGGAAATGATGTGATCCCATGGATTTAGAGAATGAAGGACAAATTTGTCCGTGATACAAAGTCTCTGAAATATAAAAACACGTTAGTACCGTATTTTCCGGACTATAAGCCGCTACTTTTTTCCCACGCTTTGAACCGTGAGGCTTATAATGAGGTGGGCGCTTTAGCAGAAAGTGAAACAGGTGGAAGTCAAAAGTGGAAATCGAGGAAAGTGCTCATTTTAATTTAACACATGCAAGCAGCCGGCACAACGAAGAATTTGTTTCAAATCCATTGCCCCTCATCATGGTAACTACACGTATGAGTTCTTATGATGTCACACTTAAGTTGAAGGCCATCGATCTGGCAGTAAAGGAGGGAAATAGTTCTGCCGCACGTAAGCTTGGCATGAATGAATCCATGGTTCGGCGCTGGAGACGGCAGCGGGAAGAACTCATTCAAGCCGGCTTCACCCGGGGATGATGACAGCAACACGGACAGCGACACTGACATCGCCACAGAAAAGGTATGTGACGAAGCTCTTCTGAGGCTGTTCAACTCCGACACTGAAGAAGACTTTGATGGCTTTAGTGCACAAGAGGAAGATTAGAGCGAATGACTTTTTCTGGTAGGCAAGTGTGTTTTATTTACTAACCAGGCATGTTTTGTGTGCAGTTTTTATTTTATAACCATCCAGGGCTTATTAATGCTGTGTCAGCGCTGTTCTTTTCTTCTAAACATGCAAATTACCGGTAATAACGTGTCAGTGCTGTTTTTATTTTATAAACCATCCAGCAAATATGAATCCTATCAGTGCTGTTTTCTTTTCTAAACTTGCAGGCACGTTCACCCGTGTTTAAAATTCATTTTGTTGAATTAAAACAACAACGAAAAACCTCCGTGTAGCGTCTTTCTGTCTAATTATCTTATGTTATGGCCGTACATGCGCTGTGCGCCGGAGACCTGCATGTGGCTGCTGCGCCGCAGCTTGTATTTGACTGCGGCGTGTGTGTGTGTGTGGAAAACCTTTTTTTTTTTTTTGTTGGTGCGGCTTATATTGAGGTGTGCTCTATAGTCCGGAAATTACGGTAAATATACTATCGTGGACACATGAGTGTTATGGTGGCAGGATACCACAGAACAGCGCTACGCCCTCTGTTGTCCTGGTGGGGAATTGCTTTGCCACACTTCGTTGCCTGCGCTGAAGTTTGCATAGAAAACCCTTCCCGACAATCCGTGTGCGCCTCTCCGTTGCGGAGCTCACGCAGAAGTATAAATCAGGCTTTGGTTATAGCAGCAACTTTGCATGGGATTGACTTCATATGTTGTAGATCTAATGAAAACTTCCCAAGGACAGTGTTAGGCAGTAATATATTACTGTAATCCAATTACTATTTAAGTCATTTTACTTTCACAGTTACTTTTACACAAGCTTGCTGAGTGATTGTATTACTAAACTGTGATTTTGCTAGTGAGAGCATCTCATGCCAGTCCCTTATGAGCGTGCACCATCAGTGTGTAGATCATCAAGTCAACATGGATCAAAAATGACGTGTGTGTGTGTGTGCGCGCACATGTGTTTGTGTGTGTGTGTGTGTGTGTGTGTGTGTGTGTGTGTGTGTGTGTGTGTGTTGCAGACCAATGTTAAAGTACTTTCTGCAACTATCAGATTCTGAGACTCTATGGGGGAGGGGCTGCTTACAAGCAGATGAAACACTGATCAAGGAAACCAATTACAACATGGTGGATTAAAAAATAAGATTCATGAGAAAAAGTTAAATAAAATTTTCATTTGGACTTGGTCACATTTTTAGGTAGCAGTACCTATTTATTGGTATCCCATCGCCCTGTGGCAGCATTGTTTTCTGGCCTCACACGAGTTTAGACAGTTGAATAACAAGGTAGGCTTCAGTGTGAGGCAATCATCTCAATATTATTTTTAACAGACCTGTCCCCCCCAGCACTGTTTATTGAAATTTGGCACTGTGCTTGCTGTCGGATGTCCAAAGAGTGGGGAGTGAGATGGTAGGGGTTCAAGAGGTGGAGAGAAGCCACAGTTTCATTTCCACACGCTTTGACTCTAAGAAATCTGGAGAAGATGGAGGAATGTGCGCGCGAATTTCACCAAAACACAATCAGGGTTTAGTTATAGTGACAACTTTAGTATGTTTTAGCCAATGAGCAGGTATGTCCCCACACCCTCCTGACGTCAAAGTAAATAATGACATAGTTCCCATTCCATGGTGCAGCTCTTTTAAAGATCAAGTCGCCCCCAAATCAACTTTTTTCTGTGGATACCCTGTATAAATGAGTTTGTAATAGGAGGATCTTTGTTGGCATTACTTTTCATCTTTGTGCACAAGTGGCTGGGTGGCAAAAAACAAACACAAAATGGCCTGCTATTTGTATGTGACGTACACAGTTTGCAGGTGAAGTTCCCGATATATAAACACTTTACCTTTAAAGAAAGGAGGAGGTTTAGAGAGAAGCTTAAAATCTGTGTTGAAGACAAAATTTAAGTTTCTAAAAGCCCATATGAGCACTGGGATGACAGAAAACGTTGGTCTCATTTGCCTGTGGTTTTTTTCTTTCACAAATCTGCTGGGAAGAATTATCCCTATTTAACAGAAAGCCCTGGACCCTTCACTCATGTAATATTAATGGCTGTCGAACATCTGGAGGCCTACAATTACATTGTATTAAGGAAAGTTGGACCAATCAGTTAGCACCGACGAGCAGAGTTACACGGTGATTCTCATCAACCATGGGTGACTACCAAGGAAAACAGATGCATCCTCACTGCAACAACAAAGCCGGGTAAGTCTTCATTAATCAGTGTCCTTATTTATTTATTTATTATTAGTATTTTTTACCGTGTCCTGTCTGGCTGTGAAGCAAACAGTATTAATGTCTGAATGCTGGTAACAAGCCTTACAGATTTACTCTCAGGTGGAGCATCAAAGCGTCTGCTTTTAATGTCATGCCTGATACTTAAAACTTTATTGTTATTGTTTTTGAATGCTTTGTAATTCCGACCAGACACGGAGTCAGAGGTGAAAGAGAAAGGAAGAGACGGGGGTGGGTGGGTGGGGGGGGGGGGGGGGGGGGTGTCCCCACAAAAATAAACAATAAGGAACAAGAGTCTGCTTCTAGATCTGCATTTAGTGGCAACGACAACCTTAAGACATGTGTTGAACGTGCCCAAACCCATACTTTTGAGAGCACCATGTGAGCACCTGTGTGTGTACACGCGCTTGTTTATGTAAGGTTTCTCTATAGCAGTGTCCAATAGAGAGTGTGAGGGGCCACAGATCTGCCCCCCAAAGACGTGTAGGGGACAGAGGGAGCTCAAAGTCCCAGAGATCCAGGCACTGCACCAGAGCACAGGAACCCCAAGGAGACTGCAACCAGAAAGGCCCCTGCCCCCCTCGAGAGACAGAGAGGATCGCCCCGGGGGGCTACAACCAGCAGCTGGCAGAGTCCCGGGAGATATCAGCGGCAAGCCCACAGGCCCACCCACAGCCTCCCACCCCCTAGCAGGCCGAGCCCAGGACCCAGCGACCCGTGACCCAGGGGCGACCACCCCCGCCAGGGACCCAGCAGAGCCCAGGGACCCAGACCCCACCAGGCAGCCACCGGGATTGATCAGGCAGACGCCAAAAATCTTAAACCCCCTGACCCGGGAGCCACGAACACTCAGGCAGACCAAGGCACCACACCCCACACCAGGTGTGGCAGGGGGAGGGGGGACGAAGATCTATATCATCAAGAGAGGTTCCAGGAGAGGGGAGGAGTCAAAGGCCCCACCTGACATATACAGTCATACACAAACACAGTCACACACTCCCTCCCTCATGCTCACACATACACATACAACCAAAGACTTACAAAAATGCATGCCGGACACCCACTCATGCTCCCCATACACACCCTATTCACTCTGGTCCCGGTACTGCTGCACACGGGGTACAACCATCACCGATTCCCAGAGTTTGACCCTTTCTGCTGGGGTGCTGATGAGCAGGCTCCCCCGCCCAACGCTGAGCACAGCAACCCACCACCCCAGACCCCAACCAGACGGCTAAATCCCCCGCCTAGCCTCTGGCCCCGGGACGCCAAGCGACAACAGAAGTGTGCTAGGACCCCTAGTCTCCCTGCACCCACTGGTGCCTATCTCCAGCAGTCAACGGGCAATTAGGCGGGGTACACCCTGGACAGAGAGCCAGTCCATCGCAGGGCCACACCGAGACACACAGGAAAAACAATCATGCACACACTCACACCTAAGGACAATTTAGACAGACCAATCAACCTAACAGTCATGTTATTGGACGGTGGGAGGAAGCCGGAGTACCCGGAGAGAACCCACGCATGCACAGAGAGAACATGCAAACTCCATGCAGAAAGATCCCAGGCCGGGAAGCAAACCCAGGACCTTCTCGCTGCAAGGCAACAGCTCTAACCACTGTGCCACTGCACAGCCTTTAACCAGACAAATCTTTTTTTTTTTTTCAGAAAGAATGAAAATATTCACTCTCAGAGGAGACAGGACAAATACAGGTAGCACATGATTGTGGTATATACAACCGAGCCTGTGTCCATATATTATGCCAGTAGGTGGCAATGTGACCCTTTTGGGGTGGCCGTTGTTTCGGAGATGTTCCAGTTTTTGACCCTGAGCGCTAAGTAAAGGACTGTTCCCTGAAGTAGCTTGCCTGCTAGTCTTCTTGGATGGTGTTCAGTGTTACTTAGACAATCTTATCATTCATGCTGATACTCCTGAGCTGCATGAGACATGACTCAAAGTGGTACTGAACTGACTGAACAACAGTGGACTAAAACTAATTGTGGAAAAGTGACATTTTTGGGCCACATTGTGTCCACTTCAGGCATCCGTCCCAACCAAGATCATGTGACAGCAATAACGCCACAGCTCTGCTAATTTTCCTGGGCCTTGCGGGGTGGTATTCAAAGTTCATCCCCTGTTACGCCTCTGTTGTTGAACCTTTTCTTGCTTTTCTGAGGAAAAATGCAGAAATTAAATGGCCTGCCTGTTCTTGTCTCTGAGGTCTAAGTAAAGGAGTGTTCTCTCAAGTAGCTTGCCTGCTAGTCCTCTTTGCTCACCTTTGACACAACAATGATGTCAGATGCAATGCCACTGTGAGATATAAAAGCAGCCGAGTCTCGGGCTTGGCCACTCCTTCATAGAAAATTGGAGTTGGAAGGCAACTCATAAGCGATCAGTTCGAGACAATGACTCAGGACTGCTAGCCTCCTCCAAAAAACCTTTTGTCCCTTTCTTCTGTCTTCTGGATAAGGATGTAGAGAGACGATCTGAGGCATAGAAGCTAGTGTCGCTGTCAGGGAGGGCTTCCTTTTCTCAGTCAGAGCACACGGTTGGACATTTTACCAGGTTTTTACAGTAACTCTACTGTAAATTCAATGTCCATCCTACATTTATCAGCAAACATCACATTTTAAAATATCACTAGCTGTACAAATATAATTTATATAATATAAAAATTGCTTTGGTCCCAACACCGATCCTTGCGGAACTCCACAAGTTACTTTTCTAAGTTTAGATTTCATTTTATTAATACTCACATATTGGAACCTTCTTTCCAAGTAACTACTTTATCAAAGTTGTACAACACCTCTTAAACCAAATCTTTCACATTTCTGTAACAGTAAAGAATGATCTATCGTATCGAAGGCTTTGCGTAAATCAGCAGTTCCCAAACTTATTTAACCGCGCACCCCCTTCTATGTCCCGACCGTGTCGACGCACCCCCCAGCCCACACATCAGGGCAGGGCATGTCACTCTCTCTCTCTCTCTCTCTCTCTCTCTCTCTCTCTCTCTCTCTCTCTCTCTCTCTCTCTCTCTATATATATATATATATATATATATATATATATATATATATATATATATATATATATATGTGTGTGTGTATATATATATATATATGTTTTTACCTCAAATGTAAAAACATCTGATTGAGAATCAGAAATATTTTATTGTCCCAAAAACTGGGAAATATGACATTTGTAAGAGGATACTGATGACATTATTTCCTATGAAAGTGTTTCCTATGTACTTATCTGTTGTTTTTTTATTTATCTACTTTAAAGAGGATTAAGACTTTCCTCAGGAACACCATGATACAGGATGGGCTGAATGCTTTTGCCATGCTCTTCATGGAAAAAAAGCTTGTCACAAACATTCCTGACTTCAATAAAAAGGTCATCGAGAGCTTTGCCACTCAGAAGGACAGAAGGGCAAAATTTCTGTACAAATGAGGTATCACACACACACAAATGCATCCACTTGATCTTTGTATAAAGTTGACCTTGGCACAACACTCCAGAAATATTTAACAGTGTAAATTTCTGGCATTTTGTTTAAGTAGTGTTTACTACCATTACTAAAACAGTGACCTGCTCATAATTTTTCGTGTTCACTCAAATGTTGAAATTAAACAAAATGTTTTTGTTACTTGCTTCTTGCATTGCCTATTTACCATTTATGGTCATGTTATTTTATGTGCAATTTAATGCAGTATTTTTCAACCTTGGTCTGCAAGGCAGCGTGCCAATAGTCAGACACACCTGGATTAATCAGTTTGTCCAATGATGTAAGACAGGAAATAAAAGAGCTGTGCTTAATTCAGGAAATAGTGAAGTTGTGCACAAAGCTCAGAAAGCACAAGTTTGTTTAAAAATAAAAAAATAGCACAGCCCCACCAAAAATATTTTTCACCAGCCGCCACTGAACACACCTATTCCAATCTGTTTTTTATCCACAATTGTTGCAATATTTTCAATAAATTCCATCACTGCTAGAAATGTTGAGTGATTTCTTCTGAACCTATACTGATGGTCATTCAATAAATCACATTTTTCAAGAAAAGAATTTAGTCTGTTTTCAAATAGTTTTTCAAGAATCTTTGAAAACGTAGGCAGCAAAGATACTGGTCTATAATTTGACACAACCTGTTTATCTCCATTTTTATATAATGGGATCACTTTGGCAATTTTCATTTTATCTGGAAAAATTCCAGTTTGAAATGATTTGTTACAAATATAAGTTAATGGCTGAAGGATACTATGAAGAACTTCTTTAACTAATGACATTTCAAGGCCGTCCCAATCCATGGATTTTTTACTCTTAAATTTACTCACCACATCTATAATATCGCTCTCACAGACTCCTCCAAGAAACATTGAGTTACATTTATAAGAAGTAAAATTTAAAAATTTGTCATCATGTCTTCCTGGTACTAGGGATGAGTACCGAATTCGGTACTTTTTAAGGTACCGACCGAATTCCATAGTACCGACCGAACACCGATTCACGTCATTTCAAACGGTGCCTCGTTTCGGTACTGCCAAGACAGTTGCGCATGCGCAAGAGCGTTATGTCGCCGGTCCCTGCGAGCCCGTTGTAAACAGAGCAAGCATGGTAGAAAGAACGCACGCTAAAGCTTGGGTCCACTTCACTAAATGTGATGGGTAACTGGGTGATGAAACTAGCGACAGACAACGATCTAAGTGAGACATCCTCATCTTAATCTGCTCCAGTAGGTAAATAAAATGTTTAAGATAACGTTACCTTGATTTGTTAGCTTCCGTTTCGCTAATGGTGCGTTCGCATTCTCCTCGGAACTCCGAATTTCCGACTAGAAGAACATGAACGCGCTCTAAAGTTTGGCTTTACTTTACTAAATGCGACGGGTGATTGGGTGAAGGTAAAACCAGTGACAACGATCTAAGTTTGAGGCATCATCGTTTTAATCTGCTCCAGCAGCTAAATAAACTGTTAAAGATAACGTTAGCTTGATATGTTAGCTTCCATTGCCACCGTTGTTATCAGCTAATGGTGCGTTCGCTTTCTCCTCGGAAATTCTAACTTCCCAGTAGGAAAAATCAAATGAAAAAGGACGGCAAAAGGAATGAAGATACACAGTAAATTTAGTTCACAGTAAAGATGTTTGCTTCAGTTTAATTATCAGCTCATAAAACTACAAGGACGATGTTAAAATACAAACTTGTATGTTATTTATCGTGATATTTACCAAATATGGTTATATATTGAGAAAAATATATATTTAATTATAAAAGAGAATTAAAATAATAAACACTCAAAAGTATCGAAAATTGGTACCGTTAAGTACCGGTATCGACTCGTAGGTACCGGGAATTAGTACCGGATCGATTCAAATGTCAAAGGTACCCATCCCTACCTGGTACAGAAGTCTCTTTTGCCAAATTGGGACCTACACTAACAAATCATTCAATTCGTTGACTATACTCTCAGTATTCTTAATCACTACATTACCTTCTTTTACAATACATGTTGAAAAACATATATTATTCTGATTTTTTTTATTATCTTATTAAGTACACTCCAGGTAGCCTTTATATTATTTTTAGATTTTTGAAGCAGCTTTTCATAACTTTTCTTTTCATATCGCAAAATAGCTGTTAATCTGTTTCTATAGTTCTTATATTTGTCTTCATTTTCCTTAGTTCTATTTGTCAAAAAAATCTTATATAACTTATTTTTCCTGTTACGGGCTCTTTCCAGACCTTTTGTCAACCATGGTTTTTTCTTTTTGAGATTTTCAGAAAACTTTTTTAGTGGACAATGGCTGTCATAGATTGACAAAAATATGTCTAGAAATGCATTCATGCATCATTAGTGTCTTCCACATAAACCTTTTTCCAGTCATAATTTTCTAATTCTCTTTTAAAAACTGCAATGTGTTCTGGTGTTTTTATTCTACAAATGTAATCAATGTTTTCCTCTCGAATATTAAATTGATTATTCAACTCAAGACAGGCAAGTGATCACTTATATCCGTGACTAACAGTCCACTACGTATCTTACCATCTATCTTATTTAAAAAAATGTTGTCAACAAAGTGGCACTACCCATCTTTATTCTGCTGGGCTTTAGAATCAGTGGATAGAACCCAAAACTAAACAATGTATCAGTAAATTCAGAAGTCTTATTGTGATCATTTGCCTTCAATAAATCAATATTAAAATCACCACAAAATAAAGTCGTCTTTTCTTTGTGTTTTTCCAGTATTACAGAAATTTCTCTCATAAACTGATCCATGCACGATGCAGGTGTACGATAAATACAGCTAACTAATATGTTTTTAGATCTTTCAACTCGAATTTCGATAGTTAAACATTCCATCAAGTTATCCACCACAGCGGTCATATTGTTAACAATTTTACATTTAAGACACGATATAACAAATATAGCGACACCTCCTCCTCTTCTATTCCTCCTATTTTGCCAAAACATTTCATAACCCTCTAGTCCATTCTGCAGTTCTCTGTCAACATTCAACCATGTTTCTGAAATTGCCACCACAGCAAACTTATTTTGAAATTGATCAAGATACTCTTTGATTCAAAACAAATTACTGTAAAGACTCCAACTGTTAGTGAATTAACAAGAAACCTTTTATCTTGGGATCTAACTCTTCCCCACTATAATAGTCACGTTTCATATCAACACTGTGATAAAGGTGGATATCTGGATCAATATTATCTAACTCATGAAATGTTCCACACATTTACATACATAGCCATTTTTCTCACATTTATCAGATATTGTCCATTTCACAGTAAGCAACAAAAAGTACTTCTGTTTCTCCAATGAATTCTGTTTAATTTGTTTAAATCTCTCGAGATCTGCAACATCTCTAACAACAACAACTTTTGCTTGTTCTGGTGACCCACTGAGTCTTACAGTTCCTTGTCTTTTTTTTTTTTTTTTGTTCTCCGGAGACCCATGAGCCGAACGGAAAGGGAGGAGACTGAAGCCTGGGGCACACTAGAGGTGGGCACACCGGAGGCGGACACACCGGAGGCGGGCATGCCGCGCAGCACCAGTCATTTTAAATAGAAGCCATTATAGTTAATGAGAGTGGGCACACCAGGAGCGCCGTGCCACGTGTCAGAAGCGACCGCGCCTACGCGCTGAAGATAGGCGCCGGTGCCATCTCAAGCACAGCACAAACTCAACCGCTGGAACAAAACCTGCCGCAATTTTGATAACTTTAAAGTACTATTGATCTTAAAATATTCTAATAAATAGTGTACTTAGCCACTGTTAATGAATTAGAGTCTCACAAAACACAACGGCAAGTCACGCATAAGCAATAGTCACTTCCCACTTTCTGTTCTCAAGTCCCACGTGATGTTGTGACTATCGAGCAACTTTCCGAGAAGCGTTAAGCGGCACGGCGAGGCCTGTGTGACCATGTGACTTCTCAAAATGTCTCCAGTGTGCTCCAGGCTTTAGGCTCCCTATGAACTCTCCAAACATGAACAAAAAACATTCTATTTTCTCTTAGAGTTTGGTTTCAGTGTGTGGAACAAAATGTTTCTCTGAGCTGACAGAAAATGTCCCTTTTTGTCCCACTTGTTGACGCTATGGGAGGCTTCTGCTTTGAATGTGGAAGAGCAGCAGCTCTACTCCAAGTCCCTCCTGGAGATCCAAGCTCCTCACATCAAAGCAGCCTGGTAGGGCGGGGCCAGTAAGGTGGTTTAAAGTGACAGAACCCTGACACGACACGTTCTGAAAGGTGATGTGAATAGAGCAAGTGATGTGGGAGGGGTAGTGTGCTAAGAACTTCATCAACATATTTTATATAGACAATATAACTATTTTAACTTTAAAAAGTTCCCGTAAAGGAAAAACTCAAGAGTCAAACTGAGCACTTACCCTGCTATCCAGTCTGATGTATTAAACACTGCAGAAGTGATGGAGACGCAGGTCTGGCATGCTGCAACTAGAGTGTTACAGCACATTTAGATTCACAGAAACACCAGATAAGTGACTTTTTTGTCCCACAACAATGTTCCGAAACAGCATCATTCTCCACTGGTATTGTCTGGTAACATACACCATATTCTTATAAAGTACTTACAATTACTATCTTAGCACTGGTCTTGGAATCAGATTTAATCGACTTGCGTTAATGCACATGTCTGTATGGATAGAAATAAGTCCTTAAAACGGCCCTGTTCGGTAGAGATTTATATTTTAATTCATTTATTTTATCTGTCGGGATGGACATGGATCTCAAGGTACCAGGAACCCGTAGATTAGCTCCGATATGACCCATCTAGTCTTGAGATGTCTCCAGGTCACGGCAGGAAGCTGGAATGTCCGTTTGCGTCTAAGGTTGTTTGGCTCTTAGAAGGGCCGTTTTGTCTGATATCACTCGCAGCGTTGCTGAGAGGTTTTGACCTGAGGTCAAAACATAGGATGGTTTCAAAATATCTTCTTCCCCAATTTGGCCAAATTAGGAGTCAGTTGGAAACTGAATTAATCAGGAAGTAATTCCTGTTTTATTAAAATCACATTGTAGATAAATTTGGCAAATTTAGCTAATAAGACTTCGACACATTTGTGGGTTTTACCAAAACATTTCTCAGACATCACGCCTTCCTTCAGATACTCAGAGAGGTTAACTCTTTGTGGGAATGAGAATGTTTTCACTTATGTGACGTGATTGTTAACATTAATAATTATCTTATTATAATGTGTATGAGTAGAGATATTAATTAAAGCACAGATTATTCAAACAGTTGATTTAATCATCTTGTTCATTCAACACATATAATTGTTCCAACTTATAAGCCGTAAAGTTATTTTTTATTCATGATGACTTTTCCTCAGAGTGAAAACCCAGAAGTCTCGCATGACGCCTAGGCTTCTTGAAGTAGGCAGAACCGTGGCAGAGATTTGTTTGGAAGTCAGAGGCCAGACAGATAGTGTTTTTGTGTCTGCAAATGAAAGGTTACTTTCTGGTCAATTTGATGGTGAAAAATTGACCACTTGGTACGTTACAACAAGCATGTTACAAGAATGTCGCTTTCTGACGTAATTAATTTTTTTTTTCAGTTTTTAAAACAGGTAACTTCTATAAAAGCCTAAAAACTGCAGAAGAACAGACAAAGTACTTCCACCCATCAAACAACGGTGTTTTAAAATTCAATAAACATGTTAGTGGCTGAAAGACATCATGTAATGTGACCATTTTCTTATAGCTTTTTCTTTATAAACATATATACCTATGTGGTATTACACTGTTTGACCTTTTTCTCATAATGAAATTGTTTTATAGTTTCTTTTTAAAACCGCAGATGAGAATAAACATCTATGAATCATTTGAAGTATCTGAATGCAAAGAAAAGAATCCCTTGATGTAAACAATAAACATAAAATTAACTAATCTTTCCTTTGATGTTGAAAAAATGTTTTCATCTGGGGTTGTGAAGGCGAGTTCTGAACTATGTACAATTCAAATGTCAACAAGTTGGGTCACACCATACTGAACACTGAGGTTTCAGCTCTAAAGTTAACGAGACCTTCAGGGGCCATGTGGCGCTCCCAGAGGAACTCCCAGAGGAACTAAGCAAGGATAACAAAGTCATCAAGGACTACTTCTAAGGCAAGGTAAACAATAGGTGGTCCTTTTTTCTACATGCTCTTGGTTGAGGCAGAGAGAGGCAAGTGTCGGTTTCGGTTACTGTCTCTACTGGTCTGGAGCCGCAGCTCAGTGTTTCTGCATGTTATAGAGTCAACTGGGGGAGTGAGTTTAATCATATAAATGTTTAAACTGTTGCAATGAAGGAGAATCTGATGATACATTTTATCTTATATGTTATTTTTTAGCTGACCAAGTGTTAGATGTTGCTAGCTGCTAGCTACACATAGCTTTGTGCTGTTGGGACAGCAGATTCTCACTACACAGTGCAAATTCCTAATTATTCACAAGTTGTGCCAACCATAACTAAAATATCTAACTGATCTGTCATATTTTGTCATTTTGAGAGAGAGGAGATGAAGCTGAATAGGTTGATGTATAATATGTGCGTGGTATGTAAACATTGGGTCACATATGGGCCATTCCCATCTGTACCGGGTCGGCCCAGGCCGGGTAGCGTAGGTTGTTTACATATCTGGGTGGCCTGGTATTTTTCCGGGCCAACCAAGGCTCATTCTCAGCCCTCCTCTCGAGGGGGTCTGCTTCAGGCCGACCAGGGCCAACACACCCATGGCTGACAGAAAATTCACACCTTCCATTAGAGCAAGCCTCTGATTGGTGGGTAGAATCAGCCCACATGGGCTTAAGGCAAGGATGTGTGGAATCAACCGGGCCAGGCTGGGGCCAAGTGGGGCTACCCGGCATGGGCCAACCCGGTACAGATGGGAATGGCCCATAAAGGGAGTAAGAGGAACGGGAGTAAAAGGACCGGACGTAAGGACTAGTTCTACTGTGCTGTGGTTTATTGTCCACCTGGTCCAAACGGTTCTTTCCTTCAGGAGTTTAGTGACTTTCTGTCCTCCACTGTGAAGCTGTCCAGACTGGTGATTGTTGGTGACTTTAACATCCACGTTGATGATCCCACTGATCACTTTGCCATGAATTTCTCCAGCCTTATGGACTCCTTCAGCTTTACCCAGCATGTTTCTGGCCCCACACACACCAGGGGGCACACTCTAGACCTTGTTTTTACCCTGAGTCTAAATGCTGACAGTGGTTGTCCTGAGGACATTTATATTTCAGATCACCATTGCATTTTCTTTAACTTGTCAGTTTCTGCATCCCCACCTCCTGCTCGCCGTATGGTTAGTTCTCATTTACCTAATGAGAGCACAGCTAGCAATTTTTCTGCTGCTGTTGATCCACCCTGTTCCTCTGATAACGACCCAGATTCTTTTAACTTCTCAGTTTATCGAGCACTGCCTCTCCATTCTGGACAACATCTGTCCTGTCAGAACCAGATCAGTTCCTGCAGTGAACCCTGCTCCCTGGTTTAATGACAGCCTTCGCAACCTAAAGCACCAATGCAGAAAAATTGAGCGTTTGTGGAAGAAAACCCATCTCCACGTCCATCTGCTGCACCTAAAGAATCTTCTGACATCCTTTAACTCTGCAGTCAGAGACGTGAGGGTTTCCTATTTTTCCAACCTGGTGTCCCAGAGCAAAGGGAGCCCCAAGGTGCTGTTTAACACCATCAGCAGCATCGTCTCTCCTGCTTCTCCTACAGCCTCCATCCAGACTGTGAGAACTTTCTGTCTTTCTTTGTGGACAAAGTCAATAAGGTTAGATCTAGCATCTCTCCTTCAGCCTTATCGCCGCCTCTCCCGACTCCAACCAGGCCCATCATCCTAGATAGCTTTGCTCCTGTTTCTTTGCCTGAGTTAACCAAAATAGTTAACTCTATGAAGACCTCTGCATGCCCCCTCCACATCTTACACTCATCTTTGTTTAAAAGTGCTTTTCAGTCCATCAGTCCCAGTTTGCTCTCTATAATTAATGCTTCTCTGGTTTCTGGTCAGGTCCCTGCTTACTTTAAGAATGCTGTAATCCACCCGCTTCTTAAAAAACTGAGTCCCGATCCCTCTCTCCATAGCAGCTTCAGACCCATCTCTAAACTTCCGTTCATCTCCAAGATCTTGGAAAAGGTTGTGGCTAAACAACTCACAGCTGCTCTTGATGAACATAACATCTATGATAGCTTCCAGTCAGGTTTTCGTAGAGCTCATTCTACTGAAACAGCTCTTCTTAGGGTCTCTAATGACCTTCTGACTCACAGTGATGCAGGGGACTGTTCTGTTCTGGTCCTGCTGGACCTGACTGCATCCTTTGACACTGTTGACCATCACCTGCTACTGGAGAGGCTGAGAGACTGGGTAGGCCTATCAGGATCTGCTTTGGAGTGGTTCTCCTCTTATCTCTCTGAGCGCTCCTTTTCTGTGGCCCTCTCCAAGTTTAGGTCCTCCACCACCTCCCTTACCCATGGTGTCCCACAAGGTTCTGTGCTGGGGCCTCTGCTCTTCTTCCTATATCTGCTTCCTCTTCAGCACGTCCTGAGCTCCTTTAAAGGAATCTCCTACCATCTTTATGCAGATGACATCCAACTGTACATCTCCTTTAAGCCCCATGAGATGTCTAAGCTGCAGCTGTTACACACCTGCTTAGACTCTATCAAAACCTAGATGGCTGGGAGCTTTCTACAGCTGAATGAAGATAAGACTGAGATCCTCATCTATGCCCTAGACAAGCTAGTTCCCAAAGTCAGAGACTCTCTTGGTCAGCTTGCTTCTCACACCAAACCTTCCATCAGGAATCTTGGCGTGACCTTTGACCCAGCTCTCACTCTGGATTCTCATGTCAATTCTCTTGTTCGCTCTTCCTTCTTCCATCTTAGGAACATTGCTAAGCTGAGTCCCATTCTGTCCTGCTCTGAACTTGAGACAGTTATCCACACCTTCATCTCCTCACGCTTGCGCCGGGGACACACCAGCCGCGGAAGCGCCGCGAAAATGGGACCGCCTTCATTCGGCGCCCTTGTTAAGCTATTCTATACACCACATGGGCCGCCGAAGCGCAGCAAATCGCCTTGCGCCGGCGCTCCAGCCCGTGCCGTGCAGCGATCATTTCGGCGTCGGCTCTATTTTTTTCGCGAGCCGCGGGTGAATCGCGTCAATTCTGGCAGGAAGTCAAACCTAGACATAAGAGGCAGGCCGGTAAAGTTAACAAAATAAAGCATTTCAAAATAAAATTCCGCAATAGTCAAATGTGTTCGTAATCAGACACTGCAGAAAAACCACACGAACATGCACACACATACACACACATTGAACTTGTGTGCGTGTGTGACCACGTGAAGGGGGTGTGGTGTTGGGTGTCTTTTCACCGAAGCAAACAGGACAGAGGAGGCAGAAAGTCTGAGGCAAGCAGTTAAGATGGATGACTTTAAATTAAGTATGGAAGTTGAGAAACACAAGGAGCTGTACGACCCCCGAAAAACATGATTATTTACGTACCCATTTAGGAAGAAACTGCTAGCATACAGCTGCAGAACTGGAGCGGGTTCCAAGAGATTCAACTGGCAGAAACAACTCATACCATAGGTTCACACACACACACACACACACACACACACACACACACACACACACACACACACACACACACACACACACACACACACAAACGTAGAGGAAAAGAGCTGAGAAAAGGCAGAGAGGAAATGGAGGACACCAAGTGTTTAAAAGAAAAACTACGGCTGAGTCGAGGCGCGCCTCGACTGGGGCGTGTCTGATCTGAACTGAGGAGCGGCGAGCAGCGGCCGAATTTCGTGAGCGATTCGATTCGCGGCGCTTCCACGGCCGGTGTGTCCCCAGCGTTAGACTACTGTAACTCTCTTATCACGTGTCTGAGCAGAACCTCCCTGAACCGTCTACAGGTGGTTCCGAATGCCTTTATTGTCCCTCAGTGGAAAAAGCTTGGTGTCACAGCAGCAGCAAAATTCATTACAGCAGAAGAGGAGAGTAAATAATAAGAATAAGCACGAAAACATAAAACAGAAATACTTAAAAGATTCAAAAGTTTAAAAAATAAAAAGAAAGCTGTATAAATGCACATTTTAAGGAATAATATTTCTAAACATTTGAGTAATGACTACCACTGATGTGCTTTATTTAAAATTGATTTGCTCGTGTGTACGTTGGTTATTCCACATTCAGTGTTACTGCAAAATAAGTTTGTTTCCAAAGAAAAAGGTTCAACCTTTCAGATCTGTAGATGAAGGATTGGGTTTGACCCGCTACTTCGTCCCAGTGTGAATTTGAGTTCGACACCTCTGATCTGGTACTTTTAAATACCTGCTAGTTATCTGAAAAACCTGGAAGGACAACCAAAGTAACATTTAACATTAGATGATGTTTTTCTACCATTTTAAAGAACATTAAAGATGCAGTTTAAGGAATTCTGTGTGGATCTCATCCACCCCCAGAACTTTGCCACCAAGAAGCTTTAAGACCACCTTAGTGAGCTTGGCCTCAGAGGCCTGAGAGCCCAACCCGAAGTCCCCAGACTTTGCTTCCTCACTGGAAGATGTGCCGGTGGGATTGAAGAGGTCTTCAAAGTACTCTACCCACCGGTCCACAACGTCCCCAGTAGAGGTCAGCAGCACACAGTGCCCACTATAAACATTGTTGGTAGCGAACTGCTTTCCCCACCTGAGATGCCAGATGGCGGAGGAGAATTCCCTCGAGGCTGTAATTTTCCGATATTACATTTTAAAGCCGATATCGGCAGATGAAATCAGTAGACCAATAATATAGAACATCCTTTCTATGAAAGACACTGCCCGACCAAAAACAAGTCACCAACAATTTGTGGTATGCATTCGTTGTTGTTTCAAAAAGACTTCTGCAATGTCACCAGATTTATCTCCATCCAGTGTTGCATTAATGTCTCACCAAGATGTTGCATCGATGATGGTAGAGTCTGACCACTGCACAAAGCCTTCTCTAGCACATCCCAAAGGTTCTCAACAGGGTTGATGTCTGGACTCTGTGGTGGCCCATCCATGTGTGAAAATGATGTCTCATGCTTCCTGAACCACTCTGTCACTATCTGAGCCCGATGAATCGTGGCATTGTCATCTTGGAATACACTCGTGCCACCAGGGAAGATGGAATAACCCGGTCATTCAGGATCTTCACGTAGTCAGCTGACCTCGTTCTTGGAGCACATCCTGTTGCTGAACCTAGACCTGACCACCTGCAGCAAGCCCAGATCATAGCACTGCCCCCACAGGCTTGTACAGTAGGAACTAGGCAGGATGGGTGCATCACTTCCTCTGCCGCTCTTCTTACCCCCAAATTCCACTACCTCCGCTCCGCTCCGGCACGAACTCCGGAGCAAAATCGGTCCCATTGTAGTCAATCAGAGCAATTCCACTACTGCGGCCGTGCTCCGGCAGTGCGGCGCAGTGCGCCGCCCTCTGTTCCAGCGTCCGGGAAAAATAGAATCGATCCTATTTTTGCCGGACGCCGGAGCACCTCCGCAGTCAATGGACAGGAATCACAACTGCCCAACAGGAAAAGGAGCAAGCACAACTTCCATTTTTCACAATAAATCGATAAAAAAGGCGTTTTTTGTTTCATATGCACAGATTGTACAACTTTTAACAACTATCAACGGCAGCTGAACTTTAAATGCACAAAAATAAGCCATAAATACAGTTTCCACTATCAAAATAGTCACCCTTTGTTGATCCAAACACTGCTGATCTCTCAACACAAATGATGGGCAGGTTAAACAGTTCATTTCGATGCTTCTCCCACACAACGGGTGTTTGGATCTAACTTCCGCGTTTATTGCTCGGACTGTATCGCAAGATCTCAAAAATCCTGCGCATGCTTGTTTGCCCACCTCAGGTCTCTGCACCGGAGCGGAGCCGTTGTAGAGCGGGTACCAGTAAAATGGAGTTCGGAAGCGAGTGGCTGTGGAAGGCGGGGGCGGACCGGAGCGGAGCGGAGCGGAGGTAGTGGAATTTGGGGGTTACCCTGATGCACCATCACTCTGGAACAGGGCCCATCCGGACTCCTCAAACCAGTTTTAATAAAGCGTTGGACCCAATTTTAGTTATTCAAAGCATTCAAAAAAGGCAAAATAAACAATACAATGCAGTTTAATTATATTGACACAACTTTTGTATAGTTTAGATGCAGTAAATACATTTTGATAAATTTATTTCCATACTACTCTAACACACTGTAATTTAATAAGTTAAGTTAAAACAAAAAATAAGAAATGAACAAAGTTGTGTGAAAACCTTCACCAATGAGCATGACTTTGTAAACACTCAGTTCCACTGTAGATGCCTCCCATCTGTGTGGTTGCAACTCATTCTCTGAAACTTGGAAAGCTTCAGCATTTAATAATCTTGAATTAATAATATAAATGACTTTCTATTGATTTTTGTTTTGTTTCAGCCCTGCTGTTTAAAGCATTGACTTTAGCTCATTGTTTTCTCCTGTCATTGAATTTTCTTTATTTTTATGGTATTAATTATCTACAAACACCATTAAACGATAGAGGCTTTTACACATATCCAGGATTACAGTGCAAAGCCGAGCAATAAAAGAACAACCAGGCTGAGAATTTCACTGAAGTGATTTCTAGATTTCACGTTTAAGTACGACAGATACCGTTCATTTAAACTTCTGTTAAAAGCACAGGGCCTCATATGCGCATTGTGTAAAACTGTAGAAGTCCTTGACAGTTCTTCAGTCTGCACTGTACCAATGCTGGCATCAGATGACACCTGCAGCAGACATTGATTCACCTTTCAGCTCCTGGTTCGTCTGACTTTGGATCAGATGGTTGAATTTAGAAGCTCAAGCAGGAACCAAGGTGACACTGACAGCAATGAGGCAGACTGTATGTCACAGGATCTAACCTCTGCAACATTCACACTTTATATTCTCTGAAGTGACAGTTTTACCTCCAATGGCTTGAATCAGCAGGTGAGACAAGAACAGAGTGAGTGTAGCTCTCACACACGTATGAACTCACGGATATAACAGCTTGATGCCTTTTCTCCTACTGTCAGCAATTATTCTTGACGGAAGGCCAATCTACCTTGTCTGGCACCCGCTTGATCCAGTTGTTCCCGTGCTACCTGTCTGACTACAGGATCCACGTTTTTGGCTCCAGCATAAATTATGTTAGGAAAAAAAACGCATCAACATTAGAATGAAAATGGGAGTGGATCTCTTGGAGGTTTTCAGTGGGAGCAGCATGAGAGATGAATGAGAGGAAGGAAATTTGCCATGAGAACGATTCAAGTTTGTGATAATTATGAAAATATGGTTTGAACCAAAACAAACCCAAACTTCATGTGATTACTGACACAAATGAACATTATTTAGATACTCTCCTGTTGATACTTTTTGCATTTTAGGTCTTTACACACAGCCAACAGAAGACGTATAACGCATGTTTTAGTATGGATTGACTTCAACAGCGATGCACCGTGACCTGGACCACTGTTGCTTCATAGGAGAGAAGACAAAGACACCAATACAAATGTAAACAGGGTGACGGTGGCATAGGGGTGCTTGCCTCGGAATTGGAAGGTTGCAGGTTCAAGCCCTGCTCAGTGTGTCGCTGTCGTGTCCTTGGGCAAGACACTCACGCCCGGAACACACCAGACACGGAAGCGCGACGATGCGCCGCAAAGCGCCGTGGAATGACGAGCGCTTCTAATCAGCGCCCTTGTTAACCTACGCTCGGCTGCAGAGCGCCACAAAGGCCCGCGCCGTGCCGCCTTCGTTTCGGAGTGAGCTCTACATTTTTTGTGAGCTGTGAGTGATCCGTGTCAATTCTGCAGGAAGTCAAACCAAAACAGAAGAAGCAGGCTGGTAAATTTAACTAAATAAAGAATTTCTTCTAAATAAAACACCGCGATTGATAAATGTGATCATTTCTGTGCATCTAGAGAGACTAGAGAGATGAAAACGAACAAAGACACACACACACACACACACGCACAGCAAGGGCACAGGGCTGGGATGGGGGGATTTGGAAAACAGTAAGCGTGAGAAGGAGCACTCGTCGGAAATTCTCGCCTGATGAGAACAGAGGACCAATGGGCAGCGCTCAGACTTCGTGAGCGATCCGCTTTGCCGCGCTTCGCAGCCAGTATGTTCAGGCAGGGGCGCCTCCAGAAAATTTTGATAGGGGTGGCCAGACGAGGCCAAAGAAATTTTTGGGTGGCACACCAAATTTGTCCATGTGGAAACTCTGGGAGAGTTTAGTCTGTGGCGATGTTCTGCATTGCTCCTTAATTGGTTTCTATTAAAAAATAAAAATAAAAAGCTGTATGCATCCAAAACATTTTACTTAAATTTTACAAACTCAAACATTTCAGAATCATGTATTTCAGGTATTTAAAATCTTATTTGAAATTTTATTTTAAAATGTATTTTTTTTAATTCACCTGTTGCTGTGTTCACAAAAAACTATGGGAAAAATGTTTCTAAATGGTAAGCAGCAGAAACATATGTATTGTTTTTTATTCTGATTAGATTTTACTCATTAATTGTATTATTTTTATTTTGTTTTACAATTATGTCTTGAATAAATAAGATCAATTTATAGTTTGAGTGAACATTAATTTGATTTATTAACACTGGGGGAACAGCAATTTTCTTTTCCCCTTGGGGGTGCCATTGTGTTACGGGCATTAACCCACCTTGCTGCCCTGGCCTGCCAGACTCATCCTCTGTTTAATTCTGCACAGAGAAAGAGTCTGGTAACTCACAGGCAGCTCAAAAATCACCAGTCAGAAAAAAGACGGAAATGCCGACTGTACCGAGCGAGGCTGTAGTTTTTAGCTGTAGTCAAAAATGGCGTCTGGCGACAGCGTAGACATCTTTCTTTAGAAGAAAGGCTTTTAGCGCGTCTACTTGTTGTGGTTTTAAAGACATTCAAATCATTTAGACGAGAGGAAAGAGCCGCGGTGAACTCCGCTTCAGTAGCCATTTTTATGACAAACTCGGCGTTGTGGTGTGTGACGTACTCTGCTCAGCTCTGATTGGCTCGGTTAGAATTCTCAGGGGGTGGGGCTATTTGAATAGGAGAGTTCCCAGACCCTTTCTCTATGCAGAATTAAACAGGAGGAGTCTGGCAGGCCGGGCTACTACCTTGCCTGCTGGTGGTGTTCAAAGGGACCGGTGGCGCCTGAGTACGGCAGACTCACCTTCGTCAGTGTGTCCCAGGGCAGCTGTGGCTACAATATAGCTCATCACCATCAGGATGTGAATGTTTGTGTGAATGGGTCAATGACTGATTGTGTTGTAAAGCGCCTTGGGGGGTTCCAGGATTCTAGAAGGTGCTATATCAAATACAGGCCATTTGCCATGCCACCATTTTGAACAAAAGTGGAGCAAGGTTGCTAGGCCACAAGCTAACCCCAAACTATTTTCCAGATGTTATCAGTGTGTTTACATGCACTTCTCAGTCGCTCCTCAGCAATAACATTGGAGCCTTTATCCTGAAGCCTGATTTATGCTTCTCCGTCTGCGTCAGTGCGGAGACACGCAACGCCATTATCCGTCCTTGCATAGGGCTCCGGCAGACACGCAAGTACATACGGAGTCGAGCCCACTTTTTAAAACATCCGTCGAACGAGACGGGTTACACAAGCTTGTGATTGGTCAGGATGCCGCTGTTGTTTACAGCGCCGCCATTGCAAAGAGAGCCGAGGATAACTAGCAGCAGACACGGAGAAGCTTGAAGAATACCTCGCGAAAAAAACTCTAAAAATATGAACGTTTAATCCTCCCGTGACTGGAGGAGTGAAAAGATGCGCAGCAAGCGTTTTATTTGTGGACGGAAATGACAGGAAACGTGGGTTTGGAGGTGGGGAGCGCATGAAGAGGTGGGAGAATGAGAAACAAATATGTCCGTGTTAAAAGTCTCTTATATACACAAAAAAACACGATATAAACACACCATCTTGGACCGATACATGACAGGATACCACAGAACAGCGCTACGCCTTCTGTTGTCCTGCCGGGGAATTGCTTTGCAACACTCTCCAGGAGACGGAGAAGTATGAGAGCAAAACGCTTCCGTCAATCTGTGCGTGTCTGTCCCTTGCGGAGCTGACGGAGAAGCATAAACCAGGCTTAAGTCATTAAACCGAACTCTAGAATGAAGTGCTTTCCACTCCTGTACAGTAGGTGGCGACATGCTTCCTATCGTGTTTGGATATTATTCTACTCAAATTCTTTGTGGAAAGCTTGCAAGTGAACTAAAAAAAATTATAATTATAATAACTGCCACACAAGGAGAATGTGACTAAGTTAGGCTTTTGTGAGTGAACAGGAAGCCAACACCCACTGAACTCTGACCTCCCCTACACCCACCATGATTGAATAAGAATTCGAGACACATGATTGGCTGGTCAGACAAAGCCTCTCAATGATTCTTGTGCAAGGACTCAAGAATTGGGACAAAATATTTTGTGAGATGAAGACTGAGAAGTTTGTTTTAAGATGTGTGGTTTGAAACTTGTACATTGAGCTTGGGCTTCCTGACAGGGTTGCGGAAGGCACTTTATAAATAAAGCTTTGATTGATTGATTGATTGATTGATTGATTGACTGATTGAAATTTTGCAAGTTACAAAATGAAAGTTTTATGTTACATACCTACAGTTACATGTAACAAAACAAGAATTGCATGCTACAAAATGAAAGTTACAGTTACAAAACATGAATCAAAGTATCATGTAATAAAGTGCTGATCCTAGCTCCAAATACAACCAGTCACACCTCGACTGAGCAGTTTACATCAGAGAAAGTGGATTCTATCCGCATTATCTGGGCACTTCCACTCAATTAGAACCAGTTTGCCTTCAACCAGACCAACTTGTTTACATGTATTTTACAAATGTGACTTCAATTTATTTAAGGCAATAGTTTGGTTTTCTGATGCCCATTTAAATGCACAGTCACTAAGCAGAACCATGCAGAGTAGAAATGTGCAGACGAGTCCAGTAAGAGGTAAAGATATGTGCATTTATATTAACAGCTGATGCATTACTTGTCTTCCTGTAGAACATTAGTGCTCACTAGACTTAGGTTTATTGATAAATGGTTAAATGTTTCCCTTTGGAAGAGAAAATGTAGATGTGCTAGTTGAACTGTACAAGTCCACAGATCTACTTCACAACATGCATTCAGACGGGACGTTATTTGCTGAAGGAGATTTAAACAACACAGAACTGCTAAATGTCAACTATAACAGAAATGTTGCCAAAAAGTGGTCAAATATTCTGGATCACTTTTAAATAACGCCTTCTCGTGAGAAGTTTTCAGATCTCTTATCTTGACTCCATCTTATTAAGCTACTAATTTCAAGTGTAAGAACAGATGCTCATGAATTCCCCCAAAAAGCAATAAAAAGTTTTCTTACATTTTTACACTTAGGAATCTAAATGTGCCACCAGAAAAAAAGCAAATAATTTAATTAATGAAAAAAAAGACAACTCTTATGTGACTCAATTTTCTGTGTTTGATGGTCACGTTTGCTTTTTTCTTCTTGCTCATGACAGTAGGAAGCTCAGCATCCTTCCATCACAGATGAAATGATGAAAAGCAAGCAAGTCCCTGGTAAGCATGCAACATCTCAACAACTGTTTGTTTAACCAGCAACTTTCCTTAAGACCTTGAATCAAAAACGTTGCAAGGGGAGCAGTAACATTATACCTGTCTGTGCCCCTCTGCCAGGATTAGCATTATGTCACTGTAATGCTGTGACTTTCTACAGCTGCTGAGGAAAAGTTGACATTGAGATGAAAAACTATGAGACCATGACAGGACAGATGTAGTAACCATTAGATTATTTTACATAGTTAAAAATGTTTTGCTGCATTTTGATTTGCTGGTCCTTGCTTGGTTCTGGTGGTGCTGTAAATGATCCAAACGACCAGTTTGTTGTATAAATTGGCATCAATATTTTTTTGGGTTGTTTTCCCCTGATGATCGCCAATTCTCGTCTCACCTGTTTGCACTCACCTGTTACTCGTCAGTTGCCATCTCACCTGTTCACATTCACTACCCACTCTGCCTGGTATATATTGTCAGTATCTCAAATTCTTTGTCAAGAAACCACGATTAGTTCCTGGTCAGGAACCATAAACGCAGACGCCTGACATTAACCTCACAGGAGTGCTGGGAAGAAGAGAGGAGGCACAGGCTGAGCTTTGGGTGAACAAGCTGAATGTTTGCATCTGAAACAGGAATAGGAGAAAACAGTATTTATCCCAGATATCGAACCATTAATGCTAACTACTCTATGGACTCTTTGGACAGACTTGTATCTACCAAGAAGCAGAGAGATTGACAGAAGACAAACAGATCTGTACGTTGTTATTGTAGTTATGTCAATGAAAGGTTTACTGATATATACTGATGGTCAGATCAGAAGCAACAGCGTTTCCAGTTATTTTCAAAGTAAATGTAAGTGGGTATGTAGGTTTTAAAGGAGAGAAGAAAGGGGATAAACAAGAAGATTGATGTCTTAGATTAGGACATTCTTCTAAAGAAAAAGTAAGTGAAAACAATAACTTGGAGAAGAATACCAAATCATTATATCAACAACCGCACAGATCGTTTTCTGCAAGGTTCCCAAATCTATTTAGCTTTTTGTTGTTTTGTGAGTATCATTATCATTAAATAGTATTAAACATTGCAATGTGTCTAAACTTAATATGTTATTTGTCTTGCATCTGTTTAGATTAACAGCCTGGCCTACCAGACTCCTCCTTTGATTAAGTCTGCACAGAGAAAGGATCTGGGAACTCTCCTATTCAAATAGCCCCACCCCCTGAGAATTCTAGCTGAGCCAATCAGCGCTGAGTATCGTACGTCACACACCACAACGCCGAGTTTGTCATAAACATGGCGACTGAAGCGGATTTCGCTGCAGCTCTTTCCTCTGTTCTAAATGACTTTGACACGTCTTTAAAACCACAACAAGTAGAAGCGCTAAAAGCATTTCTTCTAAAAAAATAAAAGAAGTCTGCGGCGTCGCCAGATGCCTTTTCTTTACTACAGCAAAAAAACTACAGCGTCGCGTGGTACAGTTGGCATTTCCGTCTTTTTTCTGATTGGTTATTTTTGAGCTGGCTAGTCCCGCCCCTCATGTGCCTCTCTGCCTTTGAGTAACCAGACGCACTCTATGCAGTGCTGATTGGCTCGATTAGAATGCTCACGGGGTGGGGTTATTTGAATAGAAGAGTTACCAGACTTTCTCTGTGCAGAATTAAACAGAGGAAGAGTCTGGAAGGCCAGGTTACTAGATTAACTCATTCGCTGTCAGTAGGGCTGTAGCGACGCCTCGATTACGTCGACGGCTCGATTCTAAAAATTTGTCGACGTCAGATCCGGTAGTCGACGCACCGCGCCCACTTGTTGCATCCACAGGAGTTTGTAAATAGAAGAGGAATCTGCATGTTTTTCCTCTAGTTCACCCTCTTGTCCGCCTTCACTAACATCTCCGCCAAATACCGAAGACCCGGAACAATGTCCGCCCGCTACTAGATTCCTTTCCTGTTTTGCCCGCCTTCGTCTCCCGGCAACGGACAACAACTTCCGGGGTCAGATGCGCTGCTCCGTCTCTACCGCAGATGTAGAACATCACCGGGAGCGTTTCTCCCTTCATAAGGGAGCTTCTTTCAGACATTAGGAGAGCTGTTTTGGTGCTAGCAGTCTCTCCTCTGTGCTGGTCTGTTTGCTGCTGGGTGTTTTTGGTTTATTTAAACTTGGTAACTTGAACGTAACGTTGGTAAAGCTACTGTTAGCATTTTCGCTAGCAGCTTCTTGCGTTTGGATAAGCTGTTACGTTTTGGTTTAGAGTTCATCTTTTTTGTGGTGTAGATCTCCCTTTTATTACATTTAGAGTGTCGTGGGTTTTCGGTTTAGTTTAAAATATCACCTTGAGTTTGGTTTAACCGCCCAGTTTAGAGTTGGACCTTTGGAGATCCTTATTTTGGTCCAGAACCCAGTAATCTTTGCCCAGTGGGACATCCCTACGTATTTGTACTTTTGTTTTAATTCCCCACAGGCAGAATTAGTTTTATTATTCCCAACCTGTGGATGGAAAGGTTTATGTTTTTTTTTAGTTGTAAATAAACCTGATCATCATTTTAACTTTTAAATCCCGTTGTTGTCCCTTCCTTTTTGCACACGAGCCAAACTCCCCAGGAAGGGTCGTAACACCACTCGCCTCACGCACATAAGTGACCAAAACAAGCAGCATGGAGACACTCAGTCTCCAACCACCTCTCAGGCAGCAGCCTGCACTCCCAAGTTCTACACGTCACCAGAACATAACCAACCAACACAGTAAAAACAGTGTTATACAAAATGGAAGGCCTGTAGTGTTTATTCTCTTACAGTAACAATTTATAAAATTTTTTGAGGAATTTATTAGAGATTTTTTGGTTTTTATTAACTGTGCAATAGAAAAATAATCATTAGATTAATTGTCTAAATAGTCATTAGAATAGTCGACTATTCGATAAAATAATCGTCAGAATAATCGTTTTAAAAATAATCGTTTACCCCCAGCCCTAGCTGTCAGCCATTTCCTGATCAGTGAAGCCCTTCGCTGCCAGCGTTTCTCACAGTTTTTACTGTTTTTTTAAGAGTCACAGAATGTTGCACACTAGGATGATGTCGACGCCAAAACAACCAAAACAAAGCAAAGAGTCACCTCTTACATCAGGAAGAATCCGCGCGTTTCGAGCGTTATCCGTTCTTTCATAATCCGTTGTTGAATTGTGATCGGCAGAAGCTTTTCCAGTTCGTGCCTCACTTTTTTCTACAGCAGCGGCCCAAAACGATCTCCTAACACATGGATTTTCTGCTTCCTGATCACGTGACGTATGCGGATGAAGATCGGCTTTAGAGCGGAGATGTTTTTTCTCACGGTGCGGTGGCTCGTTCCGATGCCCACACAGTAAAAAAAAATGCAAATGACGACTTTAATCGTCATTGGCAGTGAATGAGTTAATGGGCAGCATCTATATTGGGGGCTTGACCGGGATACGAGAGACACTGTGCTATAACTCAGTGAACAAAACACTGAATGAGCAGGTAGATTTTCAAGCCTTTACAGTTTAAACAGTCAACTCAGAAGTAACAATTATTGACATTTCATAGAGGAAGAAGTCATTTGTAACTGTACATGGTCAGGGTGTTCAAACTTAATTAAAAAAAATTAAAGGGAACCAACCAGTTTCATGTACGTACAATCAAATTCAGGCAACCAACATTTTTTTTCTATTAAAATAGCAAAACACAATTAAGAATGACATTTACTTTAAGCTGTTTTCCTCCATATTGGTGGGTCTGTAATAGATCAATGATCATGAAAGGTTTCTTCTACTCACTGACTTCTTTTTTCTCTTTTTTGTGAAATCAGTCACCTGTCTGATCAGACTTGAAGATGTGCTACTCTAAGAATTACTTTTCTTCCTGCGCTAAAACAACCCCCACATCTGTCTGTTAGGGTTGAGAGGTTTGGAGACAAATTTAGAAAGACAGCCTGAGATCGTTTGGACAAGATGGTAGGATATAGAGCTGCCAGGAAGCTGGAAAACATGACCACTCAGCAGGTGGATGAAGTGAAAGAGGCAATGCCAAAAATTGGTGGAACAGAGGTGGATGATGATAGGAGACAAGGTATGATGAAGGTAACCCCGATCCCACTCACCTATAATCTCAGCAGCCCAGCCCTGAAGAATATTCAGGCCTACAACACTAATCCCAGGCTGGGCTCTCAGGAAAATAAAGATGCCTACATCAGGTTACTTTTTATTTACTAGAGCTCCACTTTCAACGCAGTTTCCCCCTACAAACCAACTAACTGTCAGAACTCACACTACACACTACCCATTGAGAATGTTTCACCAGGCAAATTAATGTTGTGGACAAGAACATCGAGTTCACCAGCGAGGATGCCCACAACAACAAACTGCCCTTGGACTGTGCTGTGCAAATTAAACAAGATGGACGTCTCAGTATTGAAGCCTACAGGAAACCATCCCACACAGACCAGTACTTTGACATATATATATATATGCATGTGTGTGTGTGTGTGTGTGTGTGTGTGTGTGTATTGACTAAACCATGCTGTCTCATGCAGTCCTATCCATGTAACACACACACACACACACACACACACACACACACACACACACACACACACACACCTAAAGGATTATTAGGAACACCTGTTCAACTTCTCCTTAATGCAATTATCTAATCAACCAATCCCATGGCAGTTGCTTCAATGCATATAGGGGTGTGGTCCTGGTCAAGACGATCTCCTGAACTCCAAACTCACTCATCTCCACTACAAACAGGGAAAAGAGGCTACAATTTGCACCAGCTCATCAAAACTGGACAGTTGAAGACTGGAAATATGTTGCCTGGTCTGATGAGTCTCCATTTCTGTTGAGACATTAAAATGGTAGAGTCATAATTTGGCGTAAACAGAATGAGAACATAGATCCATCATGCCTTGTTACCACTGTGCAGGCTGGTGGTGGTAGTGTAATGGTGTGGGAGATGTTTTCTTGGCACACTTTAGGCCCCTTAGTGCCAACTGGGCATGGTTTAAATCCCACGGGCTACCTGAGCATTTTTTCTGACCATGTCCATCTCTTCATGACCACCATGTACCCATCCTCTGATGGCTACTTCCAGCAGGATAATACACCCTGTCATAAAGCTCCAATCATTTCAAACTGGTTTCTTGAACATGACGATGAGTTCACTGTACTACAACGGCGCCTACAGTCACCAGATCTCAACCCGATAGAGCATCTTTGGGATGTGGTGGAACGGGAGCTTCATGCTCTGGATGTGATTCCCACACATCTCCATCAACTGCAAGATGCTATCCTATCAATATGGGCCAACATTTCTAAAGAATGCTTTCAGCACCTTGTTGAATCAACGCCACGTAGAATTAAGGCAGTTCTGAAGGTGAAAGGGGGCCAAACACCGTGTTAGTGTGGTGTTCATGATAATCCGTTAGGTGAGTATACATTATATATATATATATATATATATATATATATATATATATATATATATATATATATATATATATATATATATGTATGTATGTACATAAATAATTATGTGACCTCCCGCTGATTTTGTAAGTTTGTTCAAAGACAAAGAAATGAAATGTTTCAGAACAGTATCATTTTAATGGTAGGTTTATTTTAATAGTGACAGATAGCACATACAATGGCCATCAATCCACCTCAGTCTGGGAAGCCTTGCAAGATCTCACTTCGCAGGGTGTCAATGACTCTGAGAAAGATGGGAAATCATCCCAGGACTACACAGGAGGAGTTAATGACCTCAAAGTAGCTGGGACCACAGTCACCAAGAATACCATTGAAGACACATTACACCGCAATGGATTAAAATCATGCAGTGCTTGCAAGGTCCCCCTGCTCAAGAAGGCACCTGTGCAGGCCGGTCTAAAGTTTGCCAGTGAACACCTGAGTGATTCAGAGAGTGAATGATAGAAGGTGCTGAGGTCAGATGAGACCAAAATTGAGCTCATTAGCATTTAGTCAACTCGCCGTGTTAGGAGGAAGAAAAATGCTGCCTATGACCCCAAAACACTGTAACCACCATCTTGACCGCATCAACGGGAAAATGGACGGAGTTATGTATCGTCAAATTCTGAGCGACAACCTGGACACCAGGAAACACAAGATGGGCCGTGGATGGATGTTCCAGCACGACAATGACCCAAAACATACAGCAACGGCAACAAAAGGAGTGGCTCAAGAATAAGCACATTAAGGTCATGGAGTGGCCTAGTCAAACTCCAGACCTTAATCCAAGAGAAAACATATGGAGAGAGCTGAAGCTCTAAGTTGCACAGAGACAGCCTTGAAACATTAGTGATTTAGAGATGATCTGCAAAGAGAAGTGGACCAAATTTCCTTCTAAAATGTGTGCAAACCAAGCCCCCATAATTCAGGTCTGGATATGAAGCAAAACAGGAAGTGACAAAGATTGCAGTTCCACCCTCATCCGCTGGGGGCTGGTGTCAGAAGCGAGCAAATCCTCATTGACTCCCATGTTAAAAATACCAATTTCACAGCAGAAATAAACATGTTTACAGCCTGGTACCAAAACAAGTTTTAGGTTTAATAGATCTAGTTTGCACTCATGACAACTCTGAGGGGGGTGAATTTTTTGTCACTCTTCTGTTTAAGTGTATTAAAAGCCTAAAATTCTGTATAATTAATGAGCATCAGACCGACGTGACCGCAGAGCTAGCTCCGGGGAAAGGCCTCGGCCTCGCCTTAAAACCATTCTGCCATTTTCAGTCTCTCAACTTAGACCATTAGTTGTGCCGTTTGTCCGTTCTTTTTGGATATTATTTGTGCAATTGTTGGTCAAAATGACTTGCTGTGGTATTAATTGCTGTAACGTACAAAAGGGTCTATTTTTCACCATCCAATTGACTCAAGATAACCTTTCATGGCAACACCATCTGGACTCCCAAAGCAACCCTTTGCTCACTTGTTGTTCCTCAAAGCAGATGTAACAGTTTCACCTAAGGTCCTGCACCCTCTGCGTAGAAGCCAGACTGCTGATTCCGCACCTGAAATAAAAATCAAACCTACTTGATGCTCCTACATGACTTTACAACTCATAAGCTTAAATAATCATATGTGATTAATGAACAAGATGTTTAAATCAAATGTTGGAATAACCTGTGCTTAAATCAATGAATTTAAAATGAATATTGTTCTTACAATGATCCATTTATATCACAAATCACTAAGTGTTGATTTAAGAAGTTCATCATTGTTTACACTCGTACACATTACAATAAGATGCTCATTAAGGTTCATATTCACCTCACATAAGAGTTTGAACATTCTCATTCACAAAGTGTTAAAGACATCTTGGTATCTGAAGAAGGTGTGGCTTTCTGATGGATGTTGGTAAATACTCAAAATGTGTCAATTTCTGATTTGCCAGACTTGGCCAGAACTCATAACATGGTGGTTTATTAAAACAGGAATTACTTCCCGATCAATTCCGTTTCCAGCTGACTCTCAAACCGGCCGATTCGGGAACAAGCCTTTTTGAAACCAGCTTGTCCTTTGACCTCCTGTCAAAGCCTCTCTGCAACGCTGCGGCTGATATCAGACAACTGGCTCTTTTAAGAGCCAAGCAAACATCATCCTTAGATGCAAATAAGCAATCCAGCTTCCTGCCTTCACCTGCACGGTTCTCAGACTGGATGGGTCCTATCGGAACCATCTACGGGTTCCTGATATCAGAGGTTCACTCCACCGGCATTGACCGGCACAACGCCCTGGATCGAACGAGAACCTCCACACAAAAGGGTGCGTAGACGTGGCACAGATTGCGTTGGATGGTTTTTAAATAAACAGCTCTCTAGTTTATAAACAAATACATTCTTTTACAACCCAGACTTCACAACGCAAAGGGCAGTTTTTTTCATAAAGAGACGTTACAATATTTAAAAATTTTCCATAAGCCATATTTACATCTTCCACATAAACCTCCTCCCAGTTTTGTTCCATTAAGTTAGTTTTAAATGAATTTACTGCTTCTTGATGTTTTAGCCTTGTAACAACCACAGATTCACTTTGAGTAGTTACCGTTGTCCTTTGTACAACTGTGGAAACCGGTAAATGATCAGACATATCGGTAATTATGAGACCACTTAACACATCATTTTCAAGAATATTTGTAAAAATATTGTCGATCAGTGTCGCACTAGTTCTTGTAATTCGAGTTGGCCAAGTTATTAGTGGATACAGTCCCAGACTAAACATAGAATTAATAAACTCTGTATTTGCATTTTGCATTTGAGGGTTCAACAGGTCAATGTTAAAATCCCCACAGACAAAACACATTTTTCTGTTGATTATATCATCATACATATCAACTATTTTTTCTTTAAACATTTCAACACAAGATCCTGGTTTCCTATACATACAACTGACTAACACATTCTTAGACTTTTCCATTTGTATTTCCACAGATACACACTCCATAATGTTATCCATAACTAATGTCATATCGCCCACCAATCTACTTTGAAAGTTTTTATCAATATACAAAGCCACACCCCCACCTTTTTGGCAATCTCTACTTGTGGAAAACATATTATATTCTTCAATTTGAAACAAAGACATCCTCCCTTCCTGGAGCCATGTCTCAGAGATTGCTATTACAGTAAATTGATGATTCGATTGCTTCAAACATTGCATAATCTTCACAAAATTTGAATTTAGACTTCTACAATTGAAATGTATAACAGATAAGTTACCTTTTATAGTGAGTGACATTATGTTCAAACTGGTCTTCAGTATAGTATTCACAATGATTATGTACTCTAGTGTAAAAACTGTTATCTGGATCAATGTCATCCTGCATATCCTGTAGTTTATACTCTGTGTAGTCAAACCTTTGCAATTGTAAGTTTTCATAACTTGAATTACCAGTTCCTGTTCTTACTGTATTGAGAGTTGAATAATCCAGATTCTTCGTATATCTTCTTGTTGTGTCATCCATGCGTGAAGTTGGTTGTCTTCATCTTGTTCATCCTTGGTGATCCACAGCAGACGTATGTCATTTGTATTGATCAAGTTCTTTAATATCTTTGATGACCATCACTTTTGCCTGCTCCGGGGGACCATTTAGCTTTATCAGTGCTTTGCAGTTTCTTGTCCAAGTGTCATGGATCTTCTTTTCTTTTCTCAGGATCCTTGCTTGCCTTGCGATTTCTGAGTTTCTTTCTGTAAGATGCTCATTTACATATACACTTGTACCCTTTACTTTTTTTGCATTCCTCAGCACCTCCATTTTACATTTTCTACTGGCAAGCCTGATCACAATGGTTGACGTTTTACTATGTTTTTAAGCCAATGAATGACAAGCCACAATGTCTTTACTGGATATTGCAATATCTTTGCTGTTGAAAAATTTGATCACCTGATCCTCAAGTGAAGGAGAACCTGGAGAATGAGTATCAGTGATTTCAATGTCTTTTCCCCGTCACAGGCTGCGGCCTGTGCATAGGTACGGTGTATCTCCAGTCCTGATATCAAGAGATCATCCAACCTTGAATGTTGCTCCAACTCGTCAACCCTCCGTTCAAGCAGTTCAATTTTTTTGTCCTTTTCTTGTATTAAAGCCTTAAGTTGCTTGACTTCTTTCAATATCTCCTGTAGGCCACTCTGCTGTTTTGCCACTTTAGTTATCTCATGTGACATGAAAATCAAGGACTTTTTTATCCCCTCCATATCTTGGACCAGATTCTCCATAGACACCGTTGTTCCAAACAGTTTCCTTGGATGGTTAATAACTTTATGGTGTTGTCAGATTCCCAGCTGGTTGAAACATGTGCCGAAAAAAAATGTCCAACACTTCCTGTGTCGAAAAAATGTTCAATACTTCATCTAGCTCAAAAATGGTTTAAGCCAAAGGTTTCCAATTACTTAAGCCACAAAAAAGCAAGCTTAGAAAAGGTGGATGTTATCTTATTTTGCTGATATTCATATATTAGTAGAGCTCAGCAATCTCACCACACCTACTCGGCAGCCCGACTCAGGCTTGAATAAAAGCGATTGTAACTGTACAAAGATGTGAGAAAACTAGATGCAGAAAAAGACTGACATTAAGGAACCCCAGCCTGGAGGAGAGGGCTAATAATGCTGCTGTAGCTTCTGTCAGAGGGACCAAACACCTGATGCAAAAGCTACAAATCCAATACAACTGCTTCCTGCTTTCTGCCCTTTTTTCCTCTGCTGCTCTCATTTCCCAGCCTAATCAGCAGATCTCAAGTGAGAGGCTAGGGGGAGAAAAACACAGAGCTGCTTCCTTTGCTCTTCTTGTCCCTATCTTCCCAACCTCCCCACTACTCGTTCTCTCTTCTCCTAGTCTATTGTACTGTTTTGCACACTTTTCCAGATTTACACTTTCATCCGTTCCTTTTGTTCCTTTTTGTTAAAACTTGCTATTTTATATTCACTTGTTTTAAATTACAGTTTAATTCACATTCATTCTCGAGTAAACAAAATGTAGCCATCTGATTTTGCCTTCTGGCCATGACAACTTATCTGTATCAATCCTACACGATTAATAATGAGGATGTCGTATGGTAAAAACCTTCTCCGACTGCAGCTCGGACCAGGTGGAGCTGCAGCGACAGCCCGAGGACTGATCCTCTGCTGTGAGCGCTCTTCGATGGGAGAGGAGCCCACAGCAGCACCGCTGCTCAGTGACAGTAGGAAGATGTGTGCTTCATGCCAGGAAGCTGTGTGCTTCATGCCAGAGTATCTAGATGCAACACTGCACACATCTGCTTTTGTTTCACAAATTGTGGCACTTAGGAATGGCATCACGGACTCCTCAGCACCAGTAACAGGGCCACCCCATCTGCACCCGCGTTGGCTGCTGTTAGATTTTAGCATCCAGGAAACAGCAGAGTACGTCTCGCCTAGTAGAAGCTAACTATTAGCATTAGCAACTCCACCACACAACAGAACTCCTTCAGGTTTGTCTTATTTGTGACATCACGGTTAATGTGGTAGTCACGTTGCTGTTTTTGATGTGGAATGTCAAAATATCAGGAAATACCAGTCGAAATCCGGTTGCCTGACGCCCTCCTCTGAAGTGGCAATTTTCTAGTTCCTGAAACAGCGGCACCGGAGCTTTATTCGCCAGTGTGCGGGTTACAATGCATTCATTTCTACTAGAGACCACTGCAATTGTATCCATTAAACATGTGTTCCACACCTTTAAGGTAAATCATCTTATTGTTTGAATGCTTATTGTTTTCCTGTTTATCTTTATTCTTCTGATTCTGCTTCCATACACTTTTTGAACCTTTTAAACTCCTTCAAATGTTTAACTATTTCAACAATTTTATATCAAAATGTTCAGCTCGTTAAGCTCTTTCCGGCTTTTACTTTTGGCATTGATATCTTTAAAATTTTTTGAGTTATTAAGCTTTTTCTGTGAACATTTTCCCATTTAAATGAATGGGATTGGTCAATTTTCAGCAAATTCCTATCACTTTTTTGACCTAAAACTCTATTGGGTTCCTTTAAACTTAAATACTTCATCCAAAGTTTAACAAACTCACAAGACTTTCCTGTTTAACATATTAAAGAGGCTTTTTGATATCTTTTATGGTTTTTCTAAAATCGCAGGTAGAAGTTGAGGTACGACTTGAAATTTTCAGAAAAATTCACAAAAGTTATAATGGGGAAAAATAGGAGCGATGACCCTCCTTTGCTCCATTTCCAGCATTGTCCCGTAGGTCAGATTGAAATGAGACACACGCTGACAGACAGCTAACGAAATTGCCTTCATTTTGAGCAATAATACATGAATGTACGCCAAACATTGTGGTCGTACGGTTCATTTGTTTGAGAAAATTCAAATTTAAAAAAATGTTTCCCACCACTCTAAACTGAAAACTCCGCACTCTAACTTTTGAACTTCACATCTTCTGTGAACAGCTCTTTACTACACCCAGACCGTTTGGACTACCGAAACAAATTATAACTCAAAAAGTAGGAATTTTTGTCAGTTTTTCAGAATGGTTTCATTGTATCTGTAAGTGTTACCGTTTTTTCACTATAAGCCCCAGAAAGAGGAGAGACCAAGATTTTCTCTCATTAGCTGTTTTTATAGGACCATAGCGTTTTCAAAACGGGATTTGCCGTGGCACTCTGGGGAGGATTTTGGCATTTACAGTAGCAAAGCTGAAGCTAGAATATACTGTCATCAGGCACCTCTCCAAGCAAGATATACGGGATATAGGGAGGTCGCTGGGCAGCCCCCCCCCCCCCCCCCCCCCCCCCCCATAGCTTCAAGAACATTAATGATAGGCACACAATACTTCACACAGATGTCTACCAAAGGCGTCTCTCATTAACAGGAGTACAGCTGCAGGCCTCCAACAGCTGGGGCAAAAGGCGGGAAAACAGTTCTGCTCTATGATTGGCTGAGAGTGTTCAACCATCTTCTGCCCAAACAGGACTGAGCACCCACACATATGATACATCAAATTGACCGGCTTGGTCTCCAAAATCTTGTGTTGTGTTTTAAATGCGTTATCATTTACCATGGCAACAGGCTTAGCGACAACTTTTTGTAAACTTTTAGACACTACTGTATCAACATACTTTAAAATACAAACATTATTTAAATTGTAAAAAGGTCATGGGACATTGGACATCACCATATTGAGGCAGATTCCTGTGTCATCTGTTACCATGGCAATGCAGGTGCATAAGGATTATCCCAAACAAGTCTCATCGATATAAATGTAAAAAGCCTAATACTGAGCCAATAACATACTGCTGTTTCTGATCTTTCTGACCTGTCTGTACGTAAAACTAGAAACATCACTTACATTTTATTCACCATCAGAAGGCGGGAAACCGCCCAACCCCATTCCAGCTCTCTGATTGGCTGAGAGAGTTCAATCATCTTCTGGCTAAATGGAAGCACACACCCACACATATGATACATCAAATTGATCGTCTTGGTCTAATGAATCCATCCATCCATCTATCCATCCATTCATCCATCCGATAAACCATCTAACATCCATCCATCCATCATTTTATCCATCCAACCATTCATCCATCCATTACACAATCTGAACATATGATGATTTATCAGTTTCAAATATCAGCAAAAGTTTCTAAATTCACAGTTCAGCTAATTGTGAAAAATTTACTATTAAACTATTTTTACTCAAATGCCAGGTGTGTAAACATTTCAACTGTCTGGTTTTTAAACAATGTTCAAAGATTTCAGTTTTCTGTTTGCTGTTTATTATTTATTTTCGCCATTCTTCACCTATGTTATGAGCTTTATTACACTTTTTGGTGATTTTTGCTTCTAAATCTATAAATACATTCAGCTCATTTTGAAAGTTTAGCTAAGTTTCAGCTTCACTTGAGCTATTCAGCAGCTTCAGCAATCAGTTTCTGAATTTGGCATATGCTGCTCATTTTGCAGTTAAACTAAATATAAAAATTAAACTGTTAAACTAGTCCTACTCAAATAACAAGTGTTTAGACATTTTTGCTGTCCAGATTTTTAAATAATGTTCAGATTTCAGTTTTTTGCTGTTTAAGATTGTTTTTTCCGTTCTTCACTTTTTGTGCTTTATTCACTTTTTGGTGCGTTTTGCTTCTAAATCTTTCAAAACATTCAGCTCATTTTAACAGATTTGCTTAGTTTCAGCTTCACTTCAGCTATTCAGCAGCTTCAGCTAATAGTTTCTGAATTCAGCATATGACGCTCATTTTGCAGTTAAACTAAATATAAAAAATTTAACTGTTAAACTAGTCCTACTAAAATAACAGGTGTTTAGACATTTTAGCTGTCCAGTTTTTTAAACAATGTTCACAGATTTCAGTTTTCTGCTGTTTAGGATTATTTTCCTCTATTCTTCACTTACTTTTTGTGCTTTATTTGCTTGTTGGTGCTTTTTGCTTCTACGTCTTTCAAGACATTCAGCTCATTTTGACAGTTTTGCTTAGTTTCAGCTTCAGTTCAGCTGTTCAGCAGCTTCAGCTATTCAGCATTCAACCAGCATTTGTGCAAGAAATGCAATTTTTTCTAGTTGTAGATGAGTTAAGGGTTAGAAGAGGGTCAAAGGAGGACAGATTCAATGATCGGCCATAACACCTTAAGGTAGAATTACATGCAGCCATATGAAGCAGTAGTGTGCTTCATCAGTGCTGCATGAGCAGGAGCACAAGGGCTGAACAAGTGTTTCCACGCGCCGTTGGCATTAATGCTGCTGACTTCACAAAAATCAGAGAAATATTAAAAAGAATTGTGTCCCTTTACATCAAGTCGTTCTGTGCTGTGTCAGACCTTCGCTCTGGTATACCAGGCCAATGATTCAACCATGCAGTTCTAACTTTAGAAAATATTCAGTTTTCTGAAATGGAAAGACGTTTATAAAGCATTTTGTCCTCTTAAAGAACCCAATGATAACTAATTTATTTGCAGAATTGAACTGGGATGTGATCAGTTTGATGGGATCAACACAGCAGGACCCTTATATTACCATTGTCATGGGCTGTGCTGAGCTAACCTCTGTCTGGTCTGAGTCTTTCTGTTTGCAGGTGGGCGTGTCCCGGAGAGCAGCTGCTGTGGATCTTCTCATCAGAGGTCAGGGGATTTAAGGAGCGGCGTGACAACTCACTAGTGCAGGATGATTACTCAGTATTGGGTGTCTCGCCTGCGCTCTGCTTGTCTCAAGTTTGTTGTCTCCTGTGTTCCCTGCTTGCCTCGGACTTACCTGCCCTGTTCCTCCGACTCCCCCCAGGTACGTCTCATGCATGTGACTGCACCCCCTCTTCAAGAAAGAAACTCCCGGATCACCCTGCCTGCCAGCCAGGCCGCTCACTCTGACCGCCTGCTCTCCAACGCTCACCTGCCCCGCTCGGATACTTTGGACTCCTGTGTTCAGTTCCCAGCCATCATCTCTGCCCCTCACAACCCAGATCTGACTCGCCCCCCTCTCAAGCGCGCCAAATGCTCAGGAAACCGTAAGCCTCCTCTCACCTCGCTTCATTCTCATTTTACTGCAACTACTCGTTCTTGTCTCTGCTTCAGAACACTAGTGGACCCTCCCGACCGCAGACCTTCAACCAAACAAAAATAAATACTTTTTTTACTTACCTTTGCCTCCGTGGTGACTCTACGTCGTGGGTCAAAAAACTACACCCAAACATGACAACCATAGCCATTTATAGAAAATAGAACCAAATAAATACTTTAACTTATATTACTCACTTTTTAATTGTGTTCATTAATGCACCACAGTGAGCGTATGCTGGTCTGCAGAAGTACGGGATGTGTGTATTTGGGTTCAGAGCTTAGTTGGTATCTAACTGGACAGTATGTCGGGGTTCAGACAAGATGTTGAGCTCTCTGCTGATGCTTGCAGATATTGTGCAGTCTCCAATTATTCCTGATATGTCGCGTGACCGGGGGGGTGAAAGGCATGTGAATGGACAGCTGGAAGTGACAGACAGAAGAAGAGTCGCACAGATCAGCTCCTGCTCCTTTACCAATCAATGCAGATGGACCAATGCTTCACTAATGCGCAGCAATGACAGAGAAAACCACTCTAACAGGCTGACAGATGGACACGACTATGAGATAATCATGTGATAGTCAGCAGAGCTTTAATGAATTTTTAAACAATGCAGGTGAAGTCAGACTCGGTTTCTCCTATTCAGAAGGGAAAAAGGCCAAAAATCAGTTTCACTTTTTTTCCGATGATCACCATTTCCACACAGGAATAAAAAAAGTCACACTTTTACTACTCTAGTAATTAGGGTTGTCATGGTAACCCGTGTAGCGGTAAACCCCGGTAAAAAAGTTGACAATAATAATGACTGTCTTCTTTTTAAAAAAATATATTATCTCGGTGGATTACCGTAGCTGCGGTGTAGGCGCGGTGACCCTTACCAGCTGTAATGTCCAGTAATGGTCAGTTTTTAAGTACAGTTTGACCCTTCAATATCTGGTCGACATGTGGACAGGAGTCTGCATGTACTTCCTTTAATCTGCCGGATTCTGCATCCCATCAGCTGGAGTTCAGAGCCTCTCTGCGGCTCTGAACACATGATAACGTGTTGTCAACAATCATGTTCCCTCCTCAAGGCCTCAAGCTTCCCTTATCGTTCTACAGGACTCTTCATGCCTCCGAACAAAGTGAACACTCTCAGCTCAGATGAGTTGCTTAATCAAAGAATGAAATTTTAAATATAATGTGAACATTTAAAACTTATAGGTTAATTAATCATTAAATAATAATTTGGTTGATGAACAAATGTTATATGAACACTAAATGAAATGTTTTGATTAATCTGTGAAATGAAGTATTACATTGATTTATATATGGATCAGTAATGCTTGATATGACAAGACCATCATCATCATCAACACTCACACAAGGTTCAACAAGGACAAATTAAAGTTAAGTCAAACGCGTGACACATAGATATTTCTTTACCCCAGACCAGAGCATCCGGTATCTGAGAAGGGGTGTTTTCTGAGGTTGTCTTGGTAATATTCCTCAACATGTCAACCTCCGATTGGCCACAAAAATCATAACATGAGAATGTTAAAACAGAATCACTCTGGTGATTCAGCAGTCGGAGTCGGAGTCACATTCCAGCTCTAATCATCAAGCAGCTCGAGTTCTAGAGGAAGCTACGGAAACGGCCGTCCATAGTGAAGTCTCTTTAACCCAGAAGCAATCTCTGACATGCCGTCAAGATTGTTGCAAAGCTGACACAGCAAACGTTTCCTGCAGATCAAAGCTGGTATTGTTCCGACTCCTTAAAAGTCCCAGACGCGCGGTTCCATCTATCTGTCGTGACCCGAGACTGAAGAGTCGGTGCTACGGCATTCTACAGCCCTCGGTGCCAGAGGTCATCTGACTTCTCTGACCTTCAGATCCACGAAGGGGGTCTCAGAGAACGGGTGAAGTAGACACACAGATAGCATCTGATGCTTTTTGATAATAATCAACTTCATAGCTTAACGCAAACCAAATTCTTTCCCTATTACACTCAGAACTCAGCTTTCCTAGATGCGGAAGTGCTGATAACATCATATTCACACATAGGCACCATACATCACATCTCCTCCAACTAGATTCATCCATCACAGTAAATATTAGTTAACTTGTCATGTTTTAATTGTGTTTACAATCCCTGAATAAACAAAGAATCCTAGAATCTTCTGATTAAACACAAAGACCAAGCAGGTTGATATTCTATATTTATATACAGTATCACAGCTTATTGGTCATAAGTAGAGGTAATATATTAAGCTCTTGAAGCACTATATTTACCACTACTACACAGCCACCGTATCATCTGCTGAAGTTGCCGGACATGGAGACAAGGACAGTAGGGGCGCTGGCTGCATTAGAGGTTTCCCAGAATGTTCCTCTTCTGTCTGTGAATGTAACTCCTCTTCTGTGACACAGAGATCCACATAGAATACAATTCAATCCATCAGCAGGGTTCAAAATCAGGCAGAGGTCATCAACTTAGAGGCAGGTATCCTTAACAGGAGGAGCAGACAAGAATCAGCTGCTGTGGCTCAGAGCAGGGTCGGAGTCCAGAGGTCAGAAAGGCAGTCAAATCTGTTAAGGGCTGTAGGCAGAGACAATCCAAGGACGTGAACGTGGTGCAGGGTTCGGTAGATCAGGACAAGAACTGCTGGAAGGCCGAGACAAAAAGCTACAGACAATCTGGCAGAGACCACTGAGGCTTTAAACAGGGGAACTAACAGGTGAGAATCATGAGGTCTTCAGGCAGAGCTCAAGGTGAACTAAATTATGCTGATTAGTGCAGGAAGGGCAAAACAACATGACAGGCAGGATATGAGGAACATGAACCATTACACTAGAGGGAAGTTTGCAGCTAATGACCTTCTCAGCAGAGCGTACAACACGCTGCAGCCTTTTCTTGTCCCTGATGGTAGCTCCAGCGTACCTCATGGTGATGGAAGAGGTGAGGATGACTCGATGGCTGCAGTGTAAAACTGTCTCATCAACTGTACTGGCAGGTAGAATTTCTTCAGCTGCATCAGGAAGTTCATCCTCTGCTGGGCCTGCTTATGATGGAGGTGATGGTAGGCTCCCACTTGAGGTCCTGGGTGATGGTGGTGCCCAGGAAGCGACATGAGTCCACCATCATTGTGGGAGTGGTTATGGGTTATGGGGGGAGGGGGCTGTGTGCTTCCTGAAGTCTACAACAACCTCTGCTGTCTTCTGTGAATTTATCACCAGGTTGTTGTGGCTGCACCAGGACACCAGCTGTTCCACATCCTTCTGTAGGCAGACTCATTCCCGTCAGAGATGAGTCTGATGATGGTGGTGTCGTCTGTAAACTTTACAAGCTTGACAGAATCGTGTTTGGACGTGCAGCTGTTGGTGTACAGAGAGAAGAGCAGATGGACCGAACACAGCCCTGAGGGGAACCTGTGCTGATGGTCCGCAGGTCCGAGACATTCATCCACAGCCTCACTTGCTGATTCCAGTCCATCAGGAAGTCAGTGATCCACCTGCAGAACGTCTCAGGCACGTTCATCTGGGACATCTTGTCTTGAAGGAGGTCTGGGAGAATTGTGTTGGAAGCAGAGATCAAGTCCACCAATAGGATCCTGGCGTCGGTACCTGGGAGTCCAGATGCTGCAGGATGAAGTGTGGAGCCATGTTGATGGCATCATCTACAGACCTGCTGGCTCTGTATGCAAACTGCAGCGGGTCCAGGAAGGGGGTTGTGAGGTTCTTGAGGTCGGGAAAACCAGATGCTCAAATGACTTCATGACCTCAGATGTCAGAGCCACTGGTCTATAGTTATTGATTTCAGTGATCCATGTAGGGCTGCTCTGAGTTGCTAATCAAGCACTCGTCCCACAGTGTTGACAACGTAGTGACTTTGTCGCTATTTCTAACAGCTTTTCAGACCCCTTCTTGACTTTTTAAATCCTAAAAGTACCTAGCGAACAACCTAGGAACATCTCTTGCAACCATTAGTTGCTTACTAGATAACTGTCGACATTTCCTGCAGGTTAGCAAAACACTCAGCCTGTGCTCAGGACCGTCCTTCCAGACATTAGGAAAGATAATGATGTGTCAGTTGCGAAAGAAACAGCTCGCAGAGCCGGCTCCCTCTTGGATTAGCCAGAGGAGTGACACACAATGTACCCACAGGCTCCTGAGCTGCTAAAAAACTGCTAAATGTGTGCGCATAGTGCTGTGTAAATTCCAGTGATGGTGATGGCTCTGGAGTTGGAGGTGGGTAACCAATCAGTGCGTTTACATGCACACCAGAAAACCGAAGTATTGCCCTAAAAAGACTCAAGTCGTTTTTTTTCCATACATATTAACGTGTTTGTAAACACGTCAGCCGAGCTAATACAGGTTGCACACTTGCATTCTGGAAGCGACGAGACCACGGAAGTGGTCTTCTGACAAGACCATTGTCACAAAGCAACACGCGCAACATCATAAAACAGGCCAGTATGTACCAAATAAGCTGTGTTGCAGCATTGTTGTTGTGCTTTCCTTCAGCCATTGTGCATATCCTGTCTCAATTCCATCCCTTTACTCCCGCCAGCCTCTGTTTACTGCTTGTGTTGCTATGAGCTAACTGGAAGAATGCTAACATGAAAACAGACATGTTGCCACCTACTGTATCGGAGTGGAACAAACTATTTGAGAGGCCAATTTTCTAATGCACATATGAACTAGGATAAAGACTCCCAACTTATTACAATGAGATCAACCTGGATCGACTTCAATGTCAGTCAGTGCGCATCTAACCACAACTGAAGTTGTTTAGGCTTTTGGACAAGAGTAGATTAACAGTGGAGGCGGGACTTTTGAGCTTGTAGTTGGTAATGTTCCTGAAACTTTTCCAAACAGAGGCCGAGCCATTTTTGTTCTATTTGCCAATGAACTGACAAAAGGCCCAGTGTTCCTTCAGCATTCTTTTTTATTAGACACCAACCAGCTCCTGCAGATAGCACCAGCTTCCCTGACCTTTACACACACTCCCGCAATTACCCAACTCACCCCATAGGTCACAGTGTCACCATGTGGTCACGCCTACCTTACGTAAGGAGGACACAATAACACATCCCCCTTCCTAAGTAACAGCCAAACAGATGACAGAGGGTGAGCACACAGGAAAGGTAAGTTTTTTACAAATTAAAAGTACACATACAGTATATATGTTTTGAACAGCGCCATAAGAATATATGCAAATATCGCCCTACCAACAAGAGCATATCTCATGACGGCACATTAAAAATTAAGTCTCAAGGGCTTCTTGATTGTTTTTTTAGATCTTCTCAGAACTGGAGCTGGACTAACAGCAACGTCCCTAACCGGCTTTAGACATTCACAATCTTTCAGTGACTCTGCAGGCAGAGGGTCAGGCAAGGTCTGCTTCCATCTCATAGCCTCCTGATGTTTCCGCAGCTCCACGTCCTGTGGCACACTCACATAGACAGGTAGAGTTGTACGCAACTTTCGACCCATCAACAGTTCAGCAGGTGAGACATCATTAGCAAGAGGAGAAGACCTATAGTTCGTTAGCGCTAGATAAGGATCAGAACTTCTGTCCATAGCCTTCTTCAAAAAGTGCTTAACGATATGCACCCCTTTGTTGGCCTGTCTATTGTTATGTGGATGTGGAGGACTTGATGTAACATGGTTAAAACCATAGTCATGTACAAAGTTTCTCCATTCCACACAGTTATAACATGGACCATTACCACTAATGACAGTTTGTAGAACACCGTGTCTAGCAAAAACTGATTTTATATGAGTAATCACTTGAGTAGCAGTAGCATTTATAGATAGAGCAATTTCTGAAAAGTCCATCCATCTATTTTCTTCTACTTATCCAGAGTCAGGTCGCGGGGTACACAGCCTAAGTCGAGAGGCCTAGATCTCCCTCTCCTCTGCCACTTGGGCCAGCCCTTCCAGGGTAACCCCAAGGCGTTCCCTGGCCAGGCGAGAGACAAAGTTCCTCCAATGTGTCCTGGGTCTCCCTTTAGGTCTCTACCCGGTTGAATGTGCACCTTAAAACCTCACCAGGGAGGCGTCCAGGAGGAATCCTAATCAGATGACTGAGCCACCTCAACTGGCTCCTCTCGATGTGGAGGAGTATCGGATCTACTCTGAGCCCCTCCCGGATGACCGAGCTTCTCACCGTATCTCTAAGGGAGAGCAGAGAAATAATTTCAGCCACTTGTATCCGCAATCTCGTTCTTTCAGTCACTACCCAAAGCTTGTGGCCATAGGTGATGGTTGGAACGTAGATCGACCGGAAGTTTGAGATCTTCGCCTTCTGGCTCGGCTCTCTTTTCACCAAGACAGACGGTACAACACCCGCATCACTTCAGATGCAGCACCAATCCACCTATCGATCTCGTGCTCCAGCTTTCCCTCACTCGTGAACAAGACCCCAAGATACTTAAACTCTTCCACTTGGGGCAGGACATCATCCCTGACCCAGAGAAGGCTTTCCTTTTCCGACTTAAGACCATGGTCTCAGATTTAGAGGAGCTGATTCTGATCCCAGCTGCTTCACACTCAGCTGTGAACCACTCCAGCGAAAGCCAGAGATCATGGTTTGATGAAGCCAGCAGGACCACATCATCTGAAAAAAGCAGAGGCCTGATCCTCAGGCCACTAAAACCGATCCCAAAAACACCTTGGCTGTGCCTAGAAATCTTGTCCATAAAAGTTATGAACAGAATCGTGACAAAGGGCAGCTTTGGCGGAGTCTAACACTCACTAGGAATGAGCCCGACTTACTGCCAGCAATGTGGACCAAGCTCTGACACCTGTCATACAGAGAGCTAACAGCCCGTTTCACAGGGACTGGTACCCCATACTCCCAGAGTATGCCCCACAGGAACCTCCGAGGGAAGTGGTTGAACGCCTTCTCCAAATCCACAAAACACATGTATATTGGTTGGGCGAACTCCCACGCACTCTCCAGAATCATTCTAAGGGTATAGAGCTGGTATAGTGTTCCACGGTTAGGACAAAAACCACATTGCTCCACCTGAATCCAAGGTTCGACAATCTGACATACCCTCTTCTCAAGAACCCCTCAATAGACCTCACCAGGGAGGTTCAGAACTGTGATCCCCCTGTAGTTGGAACACACCCTGCGATCCACCTTTTAAATAGGGGGACCACCACCCCAGTCTGCCAGTCGAGTAGAACTGCTCCCAATGTCCATGCAATGTTGCAGAGCTGTGTCAACCAACACAGCCCTACAACATCTAGAGCCGTAAGGAACTTTGGATAGATCTCATCCACTCCCGGAGCCTTGCCATCAAGGAGCTTTTTGACAACATCTGTGACCTCATCCCCAGAGATTAGATAGTTTAACCTAAAGTCCCCAGGCTCCACTTCCTCCCTGGAAGACATGCCAGTGAGATTGAGGAGATCATCAAAGTATCATGCGGGGTCCCTCAAGGTTCAGTTTTGGGTCTGATTTCATTTATCATCTACATTATCCCACTAGGAGAGCTATGGGACTAGATTTGTGCCAATAGGATCAAGAAAAACACTTTGGAGAGCAAACAAATTTTAAGACATTGAGAGAAAAAACATTTGTTTCAAAAGAAAAACTTACGATCTGAATCAAATTCTTAAAATGATCAAGAAAATCACTTTGACGGTCAAACAAAAATTAAATAATTGACAGAACAAAAATATTGACTAAAGGAAAAAAACATGTTTCAAAAGTAAAACTTACGATCTGAATCAACTTCTTAAAATGAGTAACAAAGTATGTTTCCTTTTTCTGTTTGCCTCTATGTGTTTTTGTTATCAATGTCCTTAGTTTTGTTCTCGCTGCTCACAGCTTTGCTCTCACTACCAGATTTGCACTTACACTGTCTGGCTTTCTCCTTTGCAATCCCTGAGTTTTTGGTTGCAATTCTGACACAACCCTTTCGGGTGGGCGGGACTTCTGAGAAGTCCTCTCCCATAGGACAGTGGTTTCTCTTGAGTGACAGTTCAGTGACCTGGAAGTGATGTAGCCTCCAAGACATTTTTTTCCACCTGGTCAACAACATGAATTTTGAGCCCCAAACACGTTATTTCTGCTGTCTGTGGTGTCTACTGAGGATCTAAAGTGAGTATTGATAATATATTTTATCTTTTCTTAGTTAATCTGTAAGTTAAGCCACTTTTTAAGTTGGTTTTAACCAGACGTTAGCTCACTAGCTAGCTGCTAAGCAAGCCATTGTGCTAGCCTCAGGACAATGGTCTATTGTTCCAGAGAGATGTATTAAAAACTCATCTTAACATATTCATTACTGGTTTCATGGAATAAATTATTGCAGTTTATGTTAATAAGTTTGCTAATTTTTCAGGAACCTGTGGAACATCAGAGACTTTGCAGCTACTGGAGCTAACCTGTGTACTGCTAACTTGCTACAGAGGAAGCAGCAGAAAGCTGAGCTAACAGGCTGTTTTGCAGGTAAATACTCTTTTAGTGGAACTGCAGGACTTTTATGGTATAACTCAGACAGAATCTACATGAGCTATTGTGGGAAGACATTTAAACTACATTTACATACAGATACATGTAATTTTTATTCCATGTTACTTGGATGGGCTAAACAAGTTCATAGTTCTGCCTGCTCCTTTTTCAGTGAAACAAATGGATTTTATGATGTAACTCTGACTGAATAATTATCCAAGTGAGTATGTTTGATAATAAATTTCTTTCCAGTATACAGATCTGACATTTGTTTGTCAGAACAAGACAAATCAGATTCAATGTGCTTTCTTCATAGTTAACTCTATGAAGACCTCTGCATGCCCCCTCGACATCTTACCCTCATCTTTGTTTAAAAGTGCTTTTCAGTCCATCGGTCCCAGCGTGCTTTCTATAATTAATGCTTCTCTGGTTTCTGGTCAGGTCCCTGCTTACTTTAAGAACGCTGTGATCCACCCGCTTCTTAAAAAACCGAGTCTCGACCCCTCTCTCCACAGCAGCTTCAGACCCATCTCTAAACTTCCGTTCATCTCGAAGATCTTGGAAAAGGTTGTGGCTAAACAACTCACAGCTGCTCTTGATGAACATAACATCTATGATTGCTTACAGTCAGGTTTTCGTAGAGCTCATTCTACTGAAACAGCTCTTCTTAGGGTCTCTAATGACCTTCTGACTCACAGTGATGCAGGAGACTGTTCTGTTCTGGTCCTGCTGGACCTGACTGCAGCCTTTGACACTGTTGACCATCACCTGCTACTGGAGAGGCTGAGAGACGGATAGGCCTATCAGGAACTGCTCTGGAGTGGTTCTCCTCTTATCTCTCTGAGTACTCCATTTCTGTGGCCGTCTCCAAGTTTAGGTCCTCCACATAGGCGTCATTTTAACCGGGGACGCCGGGGACATGTCCCCGGCAAAATTTGTGATTGGCAGCTGTGCCCCCCCCCCCACTTTCAAAAACGCCTGCTGATGAGGATTTTTGTTTTACCAGCTCAGATCTTATCAGGGGTGGGCAACCTGTTCCCATCAAAGAGCCATTATTACCCATTTCCCACGGTAATTCTGGACGGACCTTAATAAGCTGTGACTTAAGTGAAGCAGGCAGGTCGCGCTAGAGCATTTCGTTTAAAAATACGTCATAAATGTGTTCCCCCGTCCTTTTTATTTATAAAATATGAAGTAAAAACTCACAATTTAATTTTCATTCATTTGTCATTAATATGTAGTCTACACCCGTGCGTTAAGTGGACCATCTTCCAGTAAACGCAAAGCATCCAGCCCACCTCTCCAAATGCGTAAAATGTGCATCAGCCGCTAGTTAGGCGCGTCGTGCGCACCGTCAGCTGATCAGCCCAGACAAGAACAGAGCAAATAGAGAAAGAATAGAGGATAATTGTGTCTGGATGTGGATGGAGATTACATTTTACAGCAGCCTGATCATCATTTAAATACGTAAACCATCACCTGGCTTCTAGTCCACGCTATCAGCATTATTTTAATTGGTGTGCGTGCGTGTGTGTGTGTGTGTGTGTGTGTGTGTGTGTGTGTGTGTGTGTGTGTGTGTGTGTGTGTGTGTGTGTGTGTGTGTGTGTGTGTTTTCCACTTCCAACACTGGTCTAACCAACCAGACCAGCGTGTCCAGTAACATATTAATGTTACAATTAAACAGTTTCACTTCATGTAGGCTAGGAACGTTTCACCTGCCGTGGCCCGACCGCTTCTGCTCCACATAAACTTTGTGCGTGATCAAATGTCTCTACGCGTCATGCGTCTCCATATTAGAGACGGGAACAAGCGCTGTTCAGCCAAAGTTTCATAATTTCATAAAAAGAACATTTTTCCAAGTGACACATCCCTCAGAGAGACCGAGTTTCCAGACTGTTTCAGTGGGAAGAAATCATTGCATGTGCGTGGTTCTGCACTGCGCTGCAAACCAGATCTTCAGCTCACTGTCCACCGTGGGCGCTCCGAGCCGCGCTGAACACAGTGTCCAGTATAAAGCTCTTATGTTCTGATGGGAATATTTTACCTCCGCGATGTGCGTTAACGATTAAAATGTCAGCTCATCCATGCGCATCAGTGTGCGTCGGGGTAATTCTTTCAAACCAAGCAACATCCTTGAGTTCATCTGTCAAAATAAATAGTCAAATGGAAATATATGTAACCTGCCGTTTAACTGTTTTGCCTTCCTGTGAAGATTTTTGCAAAGAGAAACAATTAAACTTGATTAACCCCAGAGCCACCCAGAGAACCATGCAGTGTGCATGCGGGAAGATTCCTCCCACTGAAGCGAGTGTTTTCCAAACTCTGTCTCTCAGAGAGACTTGTCACTTACAAAAATGTTCCCTGATTATGAAACTTTGGCTGAATAGTGCTTTTTCCTGTCTCCAATGTGGCGACACATCCAGGAGCCGTCTGAGGAGAATCCCAGAATCTCACATCCTCTTCAGCTCATAAAGTGCCGATATGATTACGCACAAGCATGACCGGTCAACCACCGCAGACCGGGTTGGACCTGTTCAGGTTTACGCAGACAATCTTTACATTTAGAATTGGCATACAGATGTAAAATTAATGCAGTAAAATATAAAGCATTTTATTTAAATATCCATTCATTATTTTATAAGCACAGAGAGCCGCATCAGATGGATGGAAGAGCCGCATGCGGCTCCAGAGCCGCGGATTGCCGACCCCTGTGCTAGCCTACTTTATTGTCCCCAGCAATTTTTAAACCCCACTCAAGTGTATGGTTATTGTCCCCAGCAATTCTGAAAACAAACTGACGCCCTTGGTCCTCCACCACCTCTCTTGCTCATGGTGTCCCACAAGGTTCTGTGCTGGGGCCTCTGCTCTTCCTCCTCTATCTGCTTCCTCTTCAGCGCATCCTGAGTTCCTTCAAAGGAATCTCCTACCATCTTTATGCAGATGACATGCAACTGTACATCTCCTTTAAGCCCCATGAGATGTCTAAGCTGCAGCTGTTACACACCTGCTTAGACTCTATCAAAACCTGGATGGCTGGGAGCTTTCTTCAGCTGAATGAAGATAAGACTGAGATCCTCATCTGTGCCCCAGACAAGCTGGTTCCCAAAGTCAGAGACTCTCTTGGTCAGCTTGCTTCCCACACCAAACCTTCCATCAGGAATCTTGGTGTGACCTTTGACCCAGCTCTCACCCTGGATTCTCATGTCAGTTCTCTTGTTCGCTCTTCCTTCTTCCATCTCAGGAACATTGCTGAGTCCCATTCTGTCCCGCTCTGAACTTGAGACAGTTCTCCACACCTTCATCTCCTCACGCTTAGACTACTGTAACTCTCTTTTCACGTGTCTGAGCAGAACCTCCCTGAACCGTCTACAGGTGGTTCAGAACGCCTGTGCTCGGCTTCTGACCAAGTCCTCCAAACACACCCACATCACCCCGCTTCTCCTCCAGCTTCACTGGCTGCCAGTCAACTTCAGGGTTCATTTCAAGATCCTGGTTCTGGTCTATAGGGCCTTACATGGACAAGCACCATCTTACATCGGTGATCTTCTAAGTCCCTACACCCCCAGCAGGTCCCTGAGGTCCAGTGATCAAAGCCTACTGGTTGTGCAACACCAGGCTAAAGGTCAAAGGTGACAGATCATCTGCTGCTGTGGCCCCCAGACTCTGGAACTCTCTCCCCCTGAGCCTGAGATCAGTGGACTCAGTGGTCTCCTTTAAAAAGCAGCTGAAGACTCACTTGTTCAAGCTGGCTTTTGTATGACCTTCTTCACCTCTCTCTCTCTATTCTGCTCTCGCCACCTATCCCACCTTCCTCAGGATCCACTGATTTCCCTCTTTCCTATTCACTCTCTCTCTTTCTTAACATTTTTTCTTTTAAATCGCAATAGCTTATTCTTGCTCATTTTAAATATATTTTAAACATTTTCGAAATGCTTTTTTATATTTTTACAATTTTTATATTTTTTGTTTTTGTGAAGCGCCTCGTGATTTTTATCTTGAGAGGCGCTATAGAAATGATATTTTCTTCTTCTTTCTTTCTGTCACGTGTTCTGTATTCTCCATCAAAAGAATGTTATCCAGGGCAGATAATGAATAATGAGTTAAATACATGCTTTTAATTAATTTTTACATAAAAATATCTTTTAGACAAAAATATAGATTCTATTTATTTGTTCTTTCTTTTTAGATTGAAAACTACTGCATTGCATTACAATGGAAGTGCTACACGGCCACATGCATCAACTGCAGCTGGTGAGCTAAGACACACCATAGTGTACACAAAGTACACTGCAGACAAGGGATGTAAGAAAATATCAATATGACAATATATCGCGATATATTTTCCCAGTGATATTGTATCGATATTCTCAAACTGTGTCTCTAAAATATCGATATGGCAATATATCGTGATATTTTTTCCTGAGATATTACATCCATTTTCAAAAGCAGTGTATCTAATTTTTGGAAGAATTTACATGCAAACATTTGTGTATTTTCTTTGTTTTGGTGCACTTTAAATGTCGACCGCTAGTTGGCAGCAGTGTGCATTGGGTTTTGTTTCCACCATTGAAATTTAAATCTCGCTATTATGGTTCAGATAAAGCCGGGCGTACACTGTGCGACTTTTTCACTCGCAGCGTTCAGCTTCAGCTCACACTGTACGACTTCCTCGCAGGGCAGATCTCACGAGTCAGGCGCTCACACTGCACGACCCAGTTCTCGGATGCGACCTGACTGCTCACACTGTACGTCTGGTAGCAACACGTCGGCCCTAAAAATGTGCTAAAAATAGCAGTTTTTACTCAACACGTCAGACTTTGTCTTGTTTTGCCTGTTGTCCTTCGGGAGTGCTGCAGGAGGACACACAGGGATTTATGGGGGTTGGATGAGGAAAACGAAATAAAGAAAGTAAATCTGTGTTTTGTGATCAGTTTAATTTGACATGAACACGACAAGCATGCTTTCTTGACAATCTTTGTGAGTAAAAAAAAACCATGTAGAGACAAAAATTAACAGCGTGTGTTATTAGGGAAATGGCGAGCGAGCGGCGTTGATGCAGGATTGCGCATGCGCCGTGAGCGGTTCTGATACTTTTTGGGTCGCAGCTGCTCGCAGCGCCGCTTCAACAGTGCGATACCCTCACGAGGGACGAGCGAAATATTAAACACGCCAGAAGTCCGTGTGACCTCACGATTGCTGATCGGCAGCTGGTCACGTGGTGTTAATCACCTCTCGTTACCCCCTGTACACTACACGACCGCTCGGCGCAAAACTCGCCCCGATGTCGTGGATTCTTGCACGACTGGAAAATCGGCTCAAAAAAGTGAAAAAGTCGCACAGTGTACGCCTGGCTTAACTCATGTTATATATGTTAAGTATCAGTTTGGACTGTTTATTGAATATTCCTACAAAAAATTCAGTCAAAAATACACATCCCTTCTGCAGACCAATCCCACCTCATGTAGTTCATATGCTGTATAATAAACCCACAGTGATGGTTATGGATAAATATTTGTACTAATGGTAATCTTTTTCCATTGTTTACAGTTGACAAGCATATGGACCTATTGTCCGAGTCGGTGGTGGTGGATGCTCTACCATATCAGGAGTCTGACTAAGTACTTGTGCCTGAACCTCTCTGTGTCTAGTTCAAAAGACCTGAAAGACCTGCTTTAAGCAGGCACAGGTTAAGATTTTAAAAGAACCTGTAAGGTGAGCAACACAACACAATATAAATCTTTATTATTATTGTACACCGTACGGCTAGAATAAACTTGCATGCTCAGAAGCCACGTATGATTACATCGCCTACAGGTTGCCTGATGCTGAACTTCGGGCAGCTGCGTGTGACTGTACTCCCGTGGAACAACCGCCTGTGGGAGGAGTCGTTGTGTTGCTGTCAGGAGTTTGGGTTGGAGTCCTGGGTTTGTGTTCCCTTTAATCTCTTCCTTAGCCTTGCTAGTCACCATTGCAGAGCACCATGGAGAGGCTTACCTGAAAACTCTTCTCATGGGGCAGGCACATCCTCACACCTGTAACCCCATCCTTGAATAAAAGCTGGTAGCTGGTCACTCATCAGAGTTTTAACCCATATCTAGCCCATGACTCTGCCGTTTTTCAAACTTACGTTCTCATTTTCTATGCAGATCTATGGGAATTCTTTCCTTGAAGCTCCTGATCACACAACCATACTGGCAGTCGGCTTACCCACTACCTTCTGCTCACCCGCTTGCTACTCATGCTGTCATTCTCCCAGACTTCTGGTTGTTTCTCCACCATTCTGCTGTCTCCCGTCTGCGCTACAACTTCAGACCTTAAGTACCTAAACTTTTCCTTTTGTATGTCATTCTTTAGTCATTACTAACACTCAATTTTACCTCAGGGCCTTCTGATCTTTAAACACTAAAACCTGTGGCTCCATCTCTGTGGCGTTTCTCAGTCTCTGTAAGCTACCTGCACAGTCTAAGAAAAACCTGACCTGTTGCCTCTTACTAACCTCTGCTCTTCCTCGCAGAAGCTTCTGGTTCCTGATCTCCAGCAGTTACCTCTTCAATCATTCATCAATTTTAATAAACTGTTTTTAGCTCATTTGTCTCCTGAGTTTCTCTGCATGAAGGTCAGGTTGTTGCAAAAATCATGACATCAGCGATTATTTTGCACCACTCTGTTAAACAGCTGATATTAATTTCAAGTGTATCTTTAAAAATACATTGAATGTGAAAGTGAATGAAAGGCATCCATTCAGCTTTCGGTGTCTAATGCAGGATTTTATGGACAGGCACCAAAACAGGAAATTTATAAATTGAGATTTATTTACTAAAGCAGGTAAACCATAATAAAATACTAATGTTTAAAGTCCAGAGGAGGGAGGAAGGCTTTATAGCAGGGGTATCAATTCTAGTCCTGGATGGCAAAATCTACGAACAAAATCAATTTTACAGTTGTTGAACCTGCTGAGCATTTCCTCCCCAAAGAGCAGCACAAAGGTGCAACTGGCTCAGAACCAGGGTGCTCCGTTATGCAGGTGGTCACCTCCTGCTGACACCTGAGGATTGCCTACAACAAAGGGAAAACAGATATCAATAAGGAAATAATTAAATCAGAGCTAAAAGTTTAGTTTTAGTGTGACGTTTGAGATTGTGGGAAATAAATGTGGACATTATGATTTTCTATTGTGGGGTCAGTACCTTGGGCGCTTCTCTGCAGCAACATTTTGTCTGGCTGACAATGAAGTAGAAAAGTCACCAGTTGAGGCAGAGTTAGACTATATTACTCCAGCTAAGCTAAATGTAGCTAAACTAGACACTAGTCACCAGACTATGGTTACTATAGATTTACTAGAGTTACATCATAAAATCCATTCGTTTCACCGAAAAAGGAGCAGGCAGAACTATGAACTTGTTTAGCCCGTCCAAGTAACTTGGATAAAAAAATGCATATATATATATATATATATATATATATATACAGGTGCTGGCCAGTAAATTAGAATATCATCAAAAGGTTGAAAATATTTCAGTAATTCCATTCAAAACGTGAAACTTGTACATTATATTCATGCAATGCACACAGACCAATGTATTTCCAATGTTCATTACATTTAAATTTGATATTCATAAGTGACAACTAATGAAAACTCCAAATTTGGTATCTCAAAAAATTAGAATATTCTGAAAAGGCTGAATATAGAAGACACCTGCTGCCACTCTAATCAGCTGATTTACTCAAAACACCTGCAAAGGCCTTTAAAAGGTCCCTCAGTCTTGTTTTGAAGGCACCACAATCATGGGGAAGACTTCTGACTTAACAGCTGTCCAAAAGACAATCATTGACACCTTGCACAAGGAGGGCAAGACACAAAAGGTGATTGCTAAAGAAGCTGGCTGTTCGCAGAGCTCTGTGTCCAAGCACATTAACAGACAGGCGAAGGGACGGAAAAAATGTGGTAGAAAAAAGTGTACAAGCTCTAGGGATAACCGCACCCTGCAGAGAATTGTGACGACAAACCCATTCAAAAATGTGGGGGAGATCCACAAAGAGTGGACTGCAGCTGGAGTCAGCGCTTCAAGAACCACCACGAGGAGACTCATGAAAGACATGGGATTCAGGTGTCGCATTCCGTGTGTCAAGCCACTCTTGAACAAGAAACAGCGCAAGAAGCGTCTCGCCTGGGCCAAGGACAAAAAGGACTGGACTGATGCTGAGTGGTCCAAAGTTATGTTTTCTGATGAAAGCAAGTTCTGCATTTCCTTTGGAAATCAAGGACCCAGAGTCTGGAGGAAGAGCGGAGAAGCACAGAATCCACGTTGCATGAGGTCCAGTGTAAAGTTTCCACCGTCAGTGATGGTGTGGGGTGCCATGTCATCTGCCGGTGTTGGCCCACTCTGTTTCCTGAGGTCCAGGGTCAATGCAGCCGTCTACCAGGAAGTTTTAGAGCACTTCATGCTTCCTGCTGCTGACCAACTTTATGGGGATGCAGACTTCACCTTTCAACAGGACTTGGCACCTGCACACAGTGCCAAAACCACCAGCACCTGGTTCAAGGACCATGGTATCCCTGTCCTTGATTGGCCAGCAAACTCGCCTGACCTTAACCCCATAGAAAATCTATGGGGTATTGTGAAGCGGAGGATGCAATACGCTAGACCCAACAATGCAGAGGAGCTGAAGACGACTATCAGAGCAACCTGGGCTCTCATAACACCTGAGCAGTGCCACAGACTGATCGAGTCCATGCCACGCCGCATTACTGCAGTTATTGAGGCAAAAGGAGCCCCGACTAAGTATTGAGTGCTATACATGCACATTCTTTTCATGTTCATTCTTTTCAGTTGGCCAACATTAGAGAAACAAACATTTTTTCATTGGCCTTTAGAATATTCTAATTTTCTGAGATACCAGATTTGATGTTTTCATTGGTTGTCACCTATAAATATCAAAATTAAACGTAATAAACATCGGAAATACATTGGTCTGTGTGCATTGCATGAATATAATGTACAAGTTTCACGTTTTGAATGGAATTACTGAAATATTTTCAACCTTTTGATGATATTCTAATTTACTGGCCAGCACCTATATATATATATATATATATATATATATATATATATATATATATATGTATGTGTGTGTGTGTGTGTGTGTGTGTGTGTGTGTGTGTAAATGTAGTTTAAAAGTCTTCCCACAATAGCTCATGTAGATTCTGTCTGAGTTATACCATAAAAGTCCTGCAGTTCCACTAAAAGAGTATTTACCTGCAAAACAGCCTGTTAGCTCAGCTTTCTGCTGCTTCCTCTGTAGCAAGTTAGCAGTACACAGGTTAGCTCCAGTAGCTGCAAAGTCTCTGATGTTCCACAGGTTCCTGAAAAATTAGCAAACTTATTAACATAAACTGCAATAATTAATTCCATGAAACCGGTAATGAATATGTTAAGATGAGTTTTTAATACATCTCTCTGGAACAATAGACCATTGTCCTGAGGCTAGCACAATGGCTTGCTTAGCAGCTAGCTAGTGAGCTAACATCTGCTTAAAACCAACTTAAAAAGTGGCTTAACTTACAGATTAACTAAGAAAAGATCAAATATATTATCAATACTCACTTTAGATCCTCAGTAGACACCACAGACAGCAGAAATAACGTGTTTGGGGCTCAAAATTCATGTTGTTGACCAGGTGGAAAAAAAATGTCTTGGAGGCTACATCACTTCCAGGTCACTGAACTGTCACTCAAGAGAAACCACTGTCCTATGGGAGAGGACTTCTCAGAAGTCCCGCCCACCCGAAAGGGTTGTGTCAGAATTGCAACCAAAAACTCAGGGATTGCAAAGGAGAAAGCCAGACAGTGTAAGTGCAAATCTGGTAGTGAGAGCAAAGCTGTGAGCAGCGAGAACAAAACTAAGGACATTGATAACAAAAACACATAGAGGCAAACAGAAAAAGGAAACATACTTTGTTACTCATTTTAAGAAGTTGATTCAGATCGTAAGTTTTACTTTTGAAACATGTTTTTTTCCTTTAGTCAATATTTTTGTTCTGTCAATTATTTAATTTTTGTTTGACCGTCAAAGTGTTTTTCTTGATCATTTTAAGAATCAGATTCAGATCGTAAGTTTTTCTTTTGAAACCAATGTTTTTTCTCTCAGTGTCTTAAAATTTGTTTGCTCTCCAAAGTGTTTTTCTTGATCCTATTGGCACAAATCTAGTCCCATAGAGAGCTCTTTAGAAAGTATAATGTAAACTTTCATTGTTATGCAGATGATACTCAAGTGTAAATCTCTTCATCGGTTGAGTCGCTACCTACTATGACGATAACAAATTGCTTAAGTAAAATACAAACCTGGTTTGCTCATAATCTCTTGAAAATTAATGGTAATAAAACAGAACTCATCATAACCTTTACCAAATCAAAAACTCAGATTTCACAACTTATCATTCAATATTGACAATACTCCTATTTAATTGTCGCTCAAGTTAAAAGTTAAATAACACTCATTTAACGTGCATGTAAATGGATAGGTTAGGTCTGCGTACTTTCATCTGTGCAACATCAATCGATTACGTTCAACCTTGAGAATAAATGACACTAAGACTCTTGTAAATGCCCTGGTTACATCTCGTCTGGACTACTGTAATGCCTTACTCGTGGCTTACCTCAGAAACTTCTTTACAAACTACAGCTGGTACAGAAAGCGGCAGCACATAACATTTCTCGGACACCCTCCTCTAAACATATCACTCACTATTCTTGAGGAGTAAATAACAGGGCCCCCGATTATTATTTACGTGATCTACTCAGTCTGTACACACCACCGCGATCACTTCACTCAGCTTCCAATAATCTGCTTGTTATTGACCCTTTGCATGTGACGTCACGCCACTCCTGTGACCGCCCCCTTCGCCATGATGGACGGCAAAAAGACTGTTTACACCCGTAGAAACTCCAGTGAAGCTAGTCAAAACAAGCCAGTTTGTAGCCTTTTATCACTTTTATTTGGTTGGTTTGACAGTAAAATGGTTTTAACTTGCTGCATGGTTGGCTGCACTAAGAAACAAGGATGTAAGCTCAACTCGTTTTGTCTTCTTAATAACTTTGATGGAGACTGAGGACGGAGATGAACTTCAGCGATCAATCAATCAAGCGGACTAGCAGGCCTCAGATTTGCAGCAAACATGTTTTTACCGGGTAAGATTAACGTTCATTTATTTCACGAGGAAGACAGGGACAGGGATAAATGTGATGTGTTTATACTAGTTATTGATAATCCTGATGGACGGGTATTTCACCACGGAGGCTGCGCTCCGTCCACTGTAGTGTAAAGAGAGACAATTATTAACAGTATTAAAGCTCCGATGTATGATTACGAGTGTTAAAATTATGTTATTTATTTATATGAGCGTCGCCGTGCAGAAATCTTCTCATTTCGGTGTGAGAGCAGCAGCTGAACCCGGTAACACCACCAGCAACAGGAGCTGGTAGGGATCCGGACTTTTTAAAAATCAGATTTGGTGTAAAGTGAAATGCTGTTTACAACATAAAGTTATAAATCCAGAGGGGTGAATTTAGGCAAAGTCAGCAACATCTTTACATCGGTGAACAGCTGCAGAGAGAACGTAAGCTAACGTTGGTAAGCTAGTTAACATACTGCTCTCTATGAGCCCCCGCTAGATGTGCTACTTCTGATAACTGAACTGGACATGAACTAGTTGAAGGAATGCTGGACGAGCTTTGTTTTTGTTTTGATCGTAAAAACAATTTCAGGCTCTACTTTTCCCTTTGTTTAGTACTCGTGTCACTCACTGTTTACATGCTTTTGCTGTCCACCATGGTGGACCCACGTGATTAGATGGTGTTGGTTCAAAGGGTCAATACCTCAAGTCCATCTATCCTCTATGGGCCTTAGGTCTTTTGGCTCGCAGGCTCTGCGGTTATGGAATAGTATCCCATCAGACATCCGTATGGCCACTTCTATCACCCAGTTCAAATCACTACTGAAAATTCATTTATTCAGGCAGGCTTTCTTGAATACCTAATGTAACCACAAATATTTGCTTGACTGTGTACTTCCTACTGTTATATTATGTGGATTTTAACTAACGTACTAACAGACAATGTATATCTTTATGATAATGTTCTATTGACTGATTATTTATGACTTTTCTGTTGATAATTTAAACTTGAATTGTTAGTTTTGTATTTTAACATTTTACTGTTTTTCATTTTTAACTTGTACCTGTTTAATTGGTTGATTTGCATTTTAACTTAACAAGGAGTGATGCAATTTCTGCTAAAGTGATCTTAAGTATCCTGAAAGGTGTTCACAAATAAAATTTATTATTAATAATTTATTATTCTGCCCACAGATTCACAACATCCCAAGTAGAAGTCAGCAGCACACCATCCCCACTATAAATAGTGTTAGTAGCATACTGCTTTCTCCTCCCAAGGCGCCGGATGGTGGACCAGAATCTACTCGAAGCCGTGCGAAAGTCTTGTGAAAGTTATAGGTTTCCAGCTGTCTGTCTCTGCCTGAAGAAGAACTGCTTCTATACCGTCCTTCGACTCATCTGTCGGTACACTTAGAAGCAGGGTCCAAAATTAACACTTGCCACTCGCCAAATGCGAGCAAATTGCTCCATTTGGCAAGTAAATTTTTGAGCTATACCTGCCACATGGCGAGTAAATGTTTGCACCAAATTAGTTATGTTGATCAGTCATCTTCCATGGATTTCTGATACTCCTCCCGCCTGCATGCAACGTACACAAACGTACGCGAAACGTGAACGCTGCATCCAACGTCATTTCCACCTATCCCATTCAATCAGTTTCTCAAGTTAGCAGTTAGCTTCGTGTTAAAACTAGCGGTGAAATGTGGCGGTTTTTAACTGGAGTCAGCCAGCCTTCCAAAGGAAAACTCGTCGAACTGGAAGAAAAACCACCAGGACCAGTGGCAACCAGAAGATTTTGTGAAAAGTGGCAAACTGGAGATGACGGAGTCGTGAGACAATTATGATGGCCACGTAGCGTCGCTGCCTTTCACAGACAACTGTCCCTCGGCATTCTTCAAATATCCAAAAAATGCCCATACTTCCGACTTTGTCTTCTTTGAGGGATAATAAATGTCCCGATTGCTGCCGTCTCCTCCTTTGGCCATTATTTCAGCTTTAGCGTAAAGAAAGTTTTGGTCGTAAACAACAAAGTATGCATGTGCCGCCGGCAACTTCAGCAGATGATACGGTGGCTGGTAAGGGTCACCGCGCCTACACCGCAGCCACGGTAAACCCACCAGGATAATATATATATTTTTAAAAACAAGACTGTTATTATTATTGTCAATTTTTTTACCGGGGTTTACTGCTACACCGGTTACCGTGACAACCCTAGCCCTGACACACTTTCAGATATTCTCATGCTGCAGCTGTGTTCTCCAGAGATCAAGGACTAGGACCCAAATGAGGCTGTAATGCTTTGGCACAAAGACGGTGTCAGAAGCAGGAGGCCAGACTTCATGGACAGAGAAAACAAGGAGTCTGACTAGATTTCAATGAAAGAGTTCATAAAAACATCTCTAAAAATAAATAAATAAATAAATAGTAAAAATGACAAAATAGTTGTTTTCCTTATTAATTGATGTTTTAATTATTTTGTCACTCTGTTTGGAATCAACATAATATAGAATTACATGCTTTAGGTAGATCTTAGGCCCTGTCCACACGTAGCCGGGGATCTGCCAAAACGTAGATATTTTTCTACGTTTTGGCCTGTCATCCACACGAAAACGGAGTTTTTTCACACGAAAACTGATCTTTTTAAAAACTCCGGCCAAAGTGAAGATCTGCGTTTTCTCCGTTTTGGGTGTCTGCGTGTGGACGGACAAAACCGGAGTTTTAAGGTCCGCAACGTCACTTTCCGCGACAAAGCAATGCTGACATCACGTGTGCGACCTGTGTTTACACTAGCCGGCATCATGGAAGCCCTCAGAGCTGCGCTCTGTCACTACCCGATCCATCAATTGTCCAAGCGCTTTTTGCTTGTTTGTTTTTGCAAGCGGAATTACTGCTCCTTGCGGAAGACCACAGATGAAGGACGAGGTTAAGAATGGGGGAAGTACTGCCGCCTACAGGTCTGGCATGTCCTTAACAACGTATTTATCCGGGTACGTGTGGACAGAGTTTGTTTTTAAAACGCGGTGGTGTGGATGCAAGTTTCTGGAGGGGCAGATATTCGTTTTTAAAAAACCCCGGCTACGTGTGGACTAGGCCTAAATCATTTAGAATTTTGGCCGGTAAAAAATATGCTTGGCCGGTAGATTTTCATCATCTACCAGCCAACTTGGCCGGTGAGTAAAAAATTTAATTTCGGACCCTGCTTAGAAGGATCACAATACGCTAACAAATGCCTTGATGTTAGCGTAGACCAAAGGTCGTCCAATTCACGCTCATGTTCCTCTGTCCACCTGAACTCAGAGTCTTTCAGTAACACTGATGTCCTTGTTGACAAATTGGGTGTAAACTTTCTCACAAATTCTACTTGCCCAATACATGAAGCACAGGGCTACGGTGGCACAGGAGTTAAGAGCTCGCCCCGTAATCGGAAGGTTGCAGGTTCCAGCCCCGCTCGGTTTGTCGCTGTCGTTGTGTCCTTGGGCAAGACACTTAACCCGCCTTGTGGTGGTGGTTGGAGGAACCGGTGAAGCCACTCCAGCCGCGCCTCTGTCAGTGCGCCCCAAGGCAGCTGTGGCTACATCGTAGCTCATCCTCACCAGCGTGTGAATGTGTGTGTGTGCATAAATGTGCATTTACCACACCACTTTTATCTGTCGGACGAGACATCGCTGCCATAGCCTCTCCCCTAGATTGGTCTGGCTCAACTCCATGAGCAGATAACATGTCACCCAGAAATGTAATCTCACATACACCAAAACAACACTTGGCACAATAGAGCTTCAAGCCACCTTTCTTCACCCATTGCAGCACTATTTTTGAGCTCGGAGAGGGTGGAACCCCAGATGATGATGTCATCAACATAACATCGAACACCATCCAGACCCTCCGGCAGGTTGTGCAGAGCATGAAAAACCTCTGATGCAGAAATTATACCAAATGGCATCCTGAGGAACCTGTACCTACTTAAAGAAGTATTTAATGTGCAGTATCTAGAGTGTTTTTTTTTCTATCCTAATCTGCCAGAAGCCTTGAGCAGCATCTAACTTCAAAAAGTAATCTGCACCAGCCATTTCACTTACAGTTTCTTCCCGCTTTGGTATTTAATAATGTTCCCTTTGAATGTTGCTGTTTAAATCTCCAGGGTCTAAATATACATTTCGATCATTATTTTTATTTCTTTTTTCAATGCATATCATTGAGTTTACCCACTCAGTTGGCTCTTCGACTTTAGTAATGACCTTCAACTGCAACATCCCATCTCCTTTTTTTACATGTTCCTTCAATGGAGCTGGAACCCGTCTTGGAGCATGAATGACTGGCTTTGCATTTTCTTTTAGTCTGATACTATGTATAGCTACCTTGTAAGCAACCTAATCCCTCAAAGAAGCCTCCATATCGCTGCACAATAGAATTCACAGACTCTAGATGAGTATAGAGTATTTGCATCACTATTTGTATTAACATAATACACTCTTTTTCTAGGTTTAGCTTCTTTAATGTAACACCACCCAGAAGCAACTCACAGGTCTCAGAAACCACATGAGAAAGTACATTATGGACCTCGTTTCTTACTTTCACCTTTAAAACACACTGCCCACTACAGTCATTTGTTGTCCATTACAGTCTTTGAGGTGAACATTTTACTGGTTTAACACTGGTCTTGGTTTCATGGTTTTAACCACAGACCAACTGATCAGGTTTGCTTGCGCCCCAGTCCATCTTGAGAGTCACCTCAACCTCGTTTAACAGAAGCGACACAACCCACGCATCTACAGGAGCCATCGTTCACTTCCTCGTTCCCACAAAAAAAACAATCAATGATGAACAAAAGTCTGCTTCTAGACCTGCAGAAAGAGAAGAAAAATAACAAAAAGAAAAAAAAATGGGACTCACAACAATACAACAAGAGCATGCCATCATTGTGTCAACCTGATGAGGACATTTTATATCAATATTGTTTTACTGAACAATCACACAATAATAAATCACAGTGCATTTAGTGCCAACCACAGCCTTAAGACATGTTGAAAATGCCCAAGCCCATACTTATGAGAGCACCATGTGAGCATCTGTGTGTGTACATGCACTTGTATATGTAAGGTTTCTCTATAGGAGCGTCCAATAGAGAGTGTGAGGGGCCACAGATCTGCCCCCCAAAGATGTGTAGGAGATGGAAGGAGCTCCAAGTGCCAGAGATCCAGGAGCTGTCCCTGAGCGCAGGGACCCCAGGGAGACTGTAACCAGAAAAGCCCCTGCCCCCTCGAGAGGTGCAGGGGATTGCACTGGGGGTTCACAACCAGCAGAGTCCCGGGAGATATTAGCGGCAAGCCCACAGCCGGCCTGCAGCCTCCCACCCCCAAGCCGGGCGAGCCCGGAACACAGCGACCCGGGACCCAGGGGCGACCAGACCCGCCGGGGACCCAAAAGAGCCTCACTTTTTTTACAGCAGCAGCCCAAAACAATCTCCTAACACATGGATTTTCTGCTTCCTGATCAAGTAACCTGTGACGTACGTGGATGAAGATCGGCTTTAGAGCTGGGATGTTTGTTCCCATGGTGCGGGGGCTCGTTCCGACGCCCACACAGAAAAAAAATGCCAATGACGACTTTAGTCATCATTGTCAGTGAACGGTTGGATTTAAAATGACGACTTTTCTCGTCAATGGCAGTTAATGAGTTAACGGGAGCCGCTATCTAAAATACTACAGCATTGCCTGTTCAATGACTGGATAAACAAGCTTGGATCATCACCATGTACTGAGCTGCTGTCAAATAATCTAGAAAATCCATCCTCTGCTGACTGATGATGTGCCTCTCTGATTTCAGTTTGTGGGGGACAGGATCATTGAAAGTGGGGGACAGAAAATGCAGAAGGTGTCACTCACATGAACCTCCTAAACATGTAAAAATGGTTGATGTTTAGCCTCAAAGGAAAAACAAGATCCAGAATGGGGCCCATTTGTGTGTGGGGCATGAAGCGTGCTGTTCTAAGTTAAAACACTCCTTAATAGATATAAACTACTGCTGTGCCACAAGTAGGATCATTAGTGTGTAAGTTAAAGTCACCAAGAATTAAAACATTTTCTAGATGATCTTTTGATGATAAAAATTATGCAATTTCAGAAAGAAAACGGCCATCTGGACCTGGAGGCTGGTAAATTAAAATAAAGTGAAACACGTTTTGTAGCCCTACTTTGATGACCTGACATTCAAAAGTAGTAAAAGGGCCATTTTTCACCAAACTACAGACCTTAAAAACCACAGTAAGACCTCCACCATGGCATGACAGGCGTGGTGTGGAAACACAGAGAAATTTGGTGGACATTGTTCATTGAAGTGTAAAAAGTTTTCCATCTTGCTGCCATGTCTCAGTAAGAAACAAATTGTCCATCTTTTCTCTGGAGAACAGCTCATTTAAAATAAAGGATTTGTTTGAGATGGAGCGGGCATTTAACGGGGCACACTGAACTGAATCCTCGAGAACATTTGTCTTCTTAACCTGCTGGAGAGGGATGGGTCGTAAACATCTGATGCAGTTCTGGGTTCTCCGGCCACAAATGCAGTTTATGTCTTTGCAGTTTATGTCTTTGCAAATGAACTGGAATAGGAAAACATTCGGTTTTGTCAGCAGGAGACAAAATTTCAGGGACACTCAGATGATGGTTGCATCAGGGGAGGACTGTAGGGGGTGATGTTATTTGGAGAGGTGGTTCGAGCAATGTCCAAAGAAGGTGTAGTTGGCTGTGATGTAAACCATCCTGACTGTGAAAGGTAATCCACCAAAGATATATTTCTGGGAGACTGTACAGTATACCAGATTTTAGCGGTTAGCAGGTTTGAGCCATGACAGTTAGGGTGAATACCATCTCACCTGAAAAAGGAAAACAGTTCCAAAACAGGTTAAAATGATCAATGAAACAAAAACTGAGGGACCTGCAAACAGACTGAAGCCAGGAGTGGAGAGAGAGCAGACGGCTAAAACTTCCATATGCACAAGAAACTGTGGGGATCGGGCCGGAGATGAAAACAGACATTCTGCTGCTCTTCAGAATGTCAAAGAAATGGTCGAAATGCTGTTGTGTGAAGACAGACTCCCAGCGTATAACATCTCGTAAGCCCACATGAATGATCACTCTTTCAACTGAAGCTGGGATGGAGAACAGCAGACCAGAAAGTTTGTCCAGGAGAGCAGGGACGGTGTCTGATGGAAGACATTTCATCATGACATTGAAAAAAGCGGACATTCTTGATTATTGAATCGCCTACCAGCAAAGTGGTAGGTGAACACAGTGAACGAGGTGTAGAGGACTCTTGATTTGTATTCCCACGGATTTGTGGAGATTTCTGGGTTTGGGCAGGTGGTCTAGCAGAGTGTTGACGCACAGAATCCTTCAGTATTTTGCCTCTGGCATTAGAGGTGACCATACCATACCAACTTGAATTATATAGCACAACTTTAAATACAGCGTGAGAGCTGATCAAAGGGCTGAACAGGCAGGATCAATTAAAACAGAAAAAGACAAAAGCAATAAGGATCTAAACAAGACAAAAACAATAAGAACATCAGATAAAACACAACAGTATAAACAGTCAATGCTATAAAAACGATCAAACGAGTCACTGTCTGAAAGGCAAATCGTAAAAGTGGGTCTTTAAACAAGATTTAAAAACAGGTAAGGGGGTGCCTGCTTAACTGTTATAGGCAGTGAGTTCCAAAGTGTGGGGGGCAGCATGGGCAAATGCATGTTCACCCCATAAGTGCAGGGAAGTGCAGAGAAGCAGGAGATCAGCTGACCTCAACATGCACATAGGTATATGGGGGTGAGTAGGTTGGACAAATAGGGAAGTGCTCGGTCATGTAAAGCTTTAAAATCAAACATCAATATCTTAAAACGTACACAAAAAGTGACAGGGAGACAGTGGAGATGTTCCAGGACTGGGGTGACTACGTCGGCTTGTGTTCGTCAAAAAACATGCAGCAGTGTTTTGGATGACCTACAAGAGAGACAGAAATACCTAAAAGTTTGCATAGCATTTGCATAGTCCAAATGAGAGGTGATGAAGGCATGGATGCCTGATTCCAAGTGTGTCTGCTTCAGAATCGGTCTTAGACGAGTTAGGCGGCAAAACTAATAAAAATAAGAACTCACCACTGAGTTTATCTGAGGTATCCAATTTACACATTGCTTTGGGTTTAAGGGTTTAAGAGTTAAACAATCAAATGCAGAGTGAAAGCCAGAAGGATTACAGGGGTCAAGGCCGATGGACTCAGTCGTTGAATCAACAGTTGTTGTTAAAACAGTAGATAATTGGCAGCCAGCCAGCTCTTTAGGTCTGCCAAGCATGCTGAAGGATGAGAGCCCACGTTTTTCTCGTCCAGTGTCACATATATTTGACAATCGTCGGCATAGATGTGATAATTTAGACTGCACTGATCTAGGATTTTGCCCGGTGGTAGGATATATAAAAAAAAGAAGAGGCCCAAGAATGGAGCACTGCGGCACACCCCAAGGCAGTGGAAGACAGGTGGACGAACATTCGCCAATCTGAGCAGTAGTGGATCTGTTGGATAAATAGGAGTGAAACCATTTTAGTGCAACCCCCATCACCCCAACCCAAGACTCAAGATGATCTAGCAGAATATGGTGGTCCACAGTATCAAAAGCTGCCGAGAGGTCCAGCAAGAGCGGCATAACCTAGTGTAGCATCATCAAGGTTCTCTAATTTGTGGCAAAGGTCACATTTACCCAGCTGGGTCAAGCTGGGTCATACAGTAACTTTCAAGTCCACAGATTAACCCAGGAGTCATGATGTCTGCTCAATATCATCCACTATCTGCTGCTGTTCCGTCCCAGAAGGAGGACACTTCAAGTTCAAGATAATAATTAAATGATCATATTAATAAAACTCTATGATTTTAGTACGGTTTATTATAATCATCATAAATGATCACTTGGTTCAGTATAAAGGTATTTTAATTACATGAAATGAATTATTATGCTTTGGGTATAATTATGGTTGATGACAGTAAAAGATGTGTTCAGCATATCAGAAGGTCACTTCCACCTTATCCATCTAACACAGAGTTCATTCAGATAAACAATGACCCAACACATGTTTTGACGCATGATCAAAGCTTTCTTGCTGAGAGAGTGGGAGTGTTCTGAGAGCTTTGTAAACTGTAACCATCACAGTTTCAGTTCAGTTCTTGAACCAACATCATCCTGAGGAGACGGGACCGCCACCCTGATCCTCTGCCAAGCTGTTCTGTCACGCCGACAAGAATAGCTAAGAATAAACGTAACCGTAACCAGCTGATGAAAACTCTTCCCAGAGTATTGATTTCTGAGTTAAGACGAGAAACTTCCATCCAGCCAAACGCTCGACACTGTGTACCCGAGACATCTCTGGACCAGAGGATCGGACACTCGCGTCTTCCCTGCCAGACCGAGTGTCATCTTGGATGGACACCATCCTCCTGATCTCCGGATCCACAAAAGGGTCTCTTCTGTTGGGTGAGGTAGAATACGGGAATGCGTTGGATGCTGTTTTCTCTAAGTGAACGACTCAGGTAGCTGCAAAACATCATTTCCATCCAGAATGCTTTCTCTCTCTCTCTGAAAGAAATCTTCTGATAATTCCATTCACGCATCCAAACTCGTATTTTCCAATTTAGCTTCCATCCAGCCACAGGTTTGCCTTTAAAACAAGTTTAATATCAAAGCTGTTAAAAAGTGTCATTAAATTGTCATCCATGAATTGTCGTTATAGTTGTCGTTCAAATCTTTAAGTTTGAAATTGTTCGTAATAAAATTTCTTCATTTTTAAACTTGCCTCATTATTGAAACGAAACACAGAAAGGGGTAATTGTTTCTGGTTATTGAAAGCAAAGATTCCTAGCTTCTGATTCAAAATAAAACTTTTGCTATTAAATTTAATTATCTAAATTAAACATTAATCTTTGGATTAAAAATAGACCAAGTGAACTGGGGGTATGGGGTATGAGCTTCTATTGATTATATAAGTATCTTGGATATTTATACACGATAAAAAGCTCATATGCTGATATGCTCGGTCATTCTCAGAATCTCCAGCTGAATAGCAACAGTGTTGATTCTAGTATGTAGATTAATCGCTACACTGGACCCAGAGTCTGATGTCACCAGAATATCATTTTACACCCTAATCAGGACACATTCAGTGCTGTGGTGTGGCCTGAAACACATCCAACAGTGAGTTCTGTCTACATGAGCAAAGATTTGCATGTGAACAATTTTCTCCAGAACCTTCTAAAGGAATGGGACTTTTGAAATGGAACGGAAATCATCGTAAACGGAATGATCCATTCCAGGTTCTTCAATATCAGCTGTCACCGTGGGAAACACTTCAGTGCTGAGACTAGTGTTAAAAATGTTCACGAGTGCTGGGCTCAGTTAGCCTGGCCTGCCAGACTGCTCCTCTGTTTAACTTTGCACAGAGAAAGGGTCTGGGAACTCACCTATTCAAATGGCTCTGCCCCTGAGAATTCTAACCGAGCCAATCAGCGCTGAGTAACGTACGGCACATACCATAACGCCGAGTTTGTCATAAACATGGCGACTGAAGCGGAGCTCAGAGCAGCTCTTTCCTCAGTTGTAAATTACTTGAATGTCCTTAAAACAACAAGAAGTAGTAGCGCTAAAAGCCTTTCTTCTAAAGAAAGATGTTTGCGCTGTCGCCAGATGCCGTTTTTGACTACAGCTAAAAAACTACAGCATCACGGACGTCACACAGCGACGCTCAGTTTCTCATAAACAACGAAGACAGCAGCGGAGTTCGCTGCGGCTCTTTCCTCTGTTCTAAATGACTTGAATATCTTTAAAACAACAAGTAGAAGCGCTAAAAGCCTTCCTTCTACAAAACTAAAAGATTTTTGCGCTGTTGCCAGACGCCATTTTTGACTACAGCTAAAAAAAAAACTACAGCGTTGTGCGGTACAGTCGGCCTTTATTTCTGATTGGTTATTTTTGAGTTGCCTAGTCCCGCCCCTCATGTCCCTCTCTGCCCGTGAGTTACCAGACTCTCTCTCTGTGCAGAATTACCCAGAGGAGGAGTCTGGCAGGCCAGGCTAGGGCTCAGTGTAGACACCGAGTTAAATTATAATGTCTAAATAAAGAAATATAAAGTTGTCTGTTAATGTATTTCATTGTGTAACTTGTAAAACTGGCTGTGTGTGTTTTTTTTTTTTACTCTTTACAACCCTCAAAATGCTAATTAGCTAACCCACTTCATTCACCTGTTCAGCAGCTCATGGAGCTCTACAGAAGCCTGTTAACCACCAGCAGGGAAATGACTAAACCACGCTGGACACCCGCCCTCAGGGAAGGGAGTGTACCTCTGCACTAGGATAAATGTTGCACCTTTGTTAATACACTCTAAAGCCGGGTGGACACTGTGCGACTTTTTCACTCGCAGCGTTCAGCTTCAGCTCAAACTGTACGACTTCCTCGCAGAGCAGATCTCACGAGTCAGGTGCTCACACTGTACGACCCAGTTCTCGGATGCGACCTGACTGCTCACACTGTACGTCTGGTAGCGACACGTCGGCCCTAAAAATAAGCTAAAAATAGCAGTTTTTACTCAACACATCAGACTTTTTTGTCTTGTTTTGCCTGTTGTCCTTCGGGAGTGCTGCAGGAGGACACACAGGGATTTATGGGGGTTGGATGAGGAAAATGAAATAAAGAAAGTAAATCTGTGTTTTGTGATCAGTTTAATTTGACATGAACACGACAAACACGCTTTCTTGACAATCTTTGTGAGTAAAAAAACGTGCAGAAACAAAAATAAACAGCGTGTGTTATTAGGGAACTAGCGAGCGAGTGGCATTGATGCAGGATTGCACATGCCCCGTGAGCGGTTCTGATACTTTTTGGGTCGCAGCTGCTCGCAGCACCGCTTCAACAGTGCGATACCCTCACGAGGGACGAGCGAAATATTAAACACGCCAGAAGTCCGTGCGAGCTCACGACTGCTTATCGGCAGCTGGTCATGTGGTGTTAATCGCCTCTCGTAACCCCCTGTACACTACACGACCGCTCGGCGCAAAACTCACCCCGATGTCGTGGATTCTCGCACGACTGGAAAATCGGCTCAAAAAAGTGAAAAAGTCGCACAGTGTACGCCCGGCTTAAGTGACTAATTCCATTTCTTTGCAGAGTTTTGAAGTTCTGAACTTTTTTATTTGGCAGAATGTCAGGGCTCTTCCAGATGGGTGTAAATCTACAGGGCAAAAGTGAGGACCCATTCATTTCAAGATCTTCCCACCAGGCTATCAAATTCATATTAACATTCACATTTGAGAACAGCAGTGTCCTCATAATGTGGACAAATGGATGATACAACACTCCTCTTCAGTTCTCTAGACTCATCGCACTAGCTCTCCAGTTTGTCACTCTGCAGTTTTTGTTTAGTTTAGTTTAGTTTGGTTATCTTCCAGTTATGCTTAGAGCTGTTTACTTGTCATTAAGCATTCCAGTTTCATCTGTACTGTTTTCCATTTAGATTGTTTAGTTAGTGGTCTCATAGTTTTCTGTTTGGTTCATTTAGCTTCCAAGTCTCACCTGCTTCTCCTGCACTCCTGACAAACCTGCTCCCGGTTTCCCCATCACTCCCCTCTAGCCCTGGTCTTGTCTCTTTGCTGGTCTATTGTTCCTGTCAGTGTTATTAGTTGTCTCCTGAGCCTCCAGTTTTTAGTTTTGCCTCCTGTGAGTTCTTGACCCTGATTTGGGCTCCTGTGTTGTCCCTGAGCCTTTTGGACTTCCCTAATTGCTCCTAAATTAAAGGATCTTATTTTTCAGAAACTACTTGCTTTCTGTGCCGGTCCTGGGTAAACTGCGTTTGGGTCCTAACCTCTATCCAACATGACAATGAATCTTCTAATGGGTTTTGGTTAATTTAAGTATACATGCTTAGCAGGGGCGGATTTAGGACTGAAGAAGATCCGGGGCTTAACACACGTGCGCGCGCACACACGTGACACGCACTTGTCAACATCATATAGATTTGTCTTGTACCACATAATTTTTAATCTGAAGCTACATATTAAGCATATTCAGGGCAGAGTATTGTTCCTGTTAGTGTTTAGTGTGAGATGACAGTAAATATTCCCTTTCTTTCTCCAACAACTTTACCTGATAGTAAGCTAACTTTGGGCAAACCAGCAGCACAACGAATATTTTCAAATAAGACTCACAAACCTGAGTCAACACCAGTCTCATCAAAGTTGGGGTTCTGTCGTTGTACTTTTGGTCTAAAAAACGTCCTTATGTCCATCTTCACTCATGCGTTTCAGGCAGAGAGTGTAGAAGAAGCCGGCTGCTGAAGGGCTTCTTCAGTGGTGGAGGCTCAGGCAGGCTGTATACAAACTACTGCCAGCTGCTCCCTCTCTGTTGGACTTTGGTACTGCATGTTACTTCCGCGATTTAGATCCAGGGCTTATCATGAAACATCCGGGGCTTCAGCCCAAGTAGCCGGGCCTAACGCCGCCCCTGATGCTTAGCCTGTGAGGTACATAGTATTAAAAGCTGGGAAGTTCTAGATCACCATGGTCTTTGGACTTTTAGAAGGATGTATTATTTGTGGTGGTTTAGATTGCCATACTTTTATAAAACACTTGAGTCGAAGGACTTAAACCATGTCTGAAGTGGTCAAGATGAGTCATGGAAAAGGTAATTTATTTTAGGAATAACCACCACTTCAGTAGCTGCTATTCTTCCCATAAGTGATACGGAAAAGTCCTTTTCTGAGCATAAATGTGTGAATGAAACCAAATTACTGACACCCTCAAGTCATTCCATCATATAACTCTGGAGTTGAAAGGGTAATGTAAAAAAACACTCATTCTTTTCTCATGGCTGAACACATTAAAACCATTTATTCAGCGTTTGTGAGAAAAAGGACAATCCAGACTCTTCTCATGCATCGTTCCACAGATGTGGAATGACCCACCAAGCACTACCAGAACAGCGGCTTCCTTTTCAACTTTCAAGAAACTCCTGAAGACCCTGCTCTTCAGAGAGCATCTTCTAAACTAGCACCCTCCCTGCACCCATCCCCCTTTCTACTGTCCACTCCTTGTTCCCTCCTCTCCATGATTGATGTCAAGTTGTTGTTGTTATTGTTGTTGTTAGCCTCAAGGGCAACATGCCGATTATCACTTGTAAGTCTCTTTGGACAAAAGCGTCTGCTAAATACATAAACATAAAACCTTCAAGTTGAAGTTGATTCCCTCTAATCAGGCTTGCAAGTGTTCCGATTATTTGCATCAGATCTGGTGAGCAGCCCTTATGACCGTTCTAGCAAAGAAAATGTGATGAATTATGTAGAGCAGCTGTGACCTAAGGAGCACAAAGCATCTCGGGAACAAGACAATCAGTCAAACAATCACAAACCGTATGAATACAGTCAGGAAGTGAAAGATAAGTTGGTTCAAATAAATACTGCTGACAATTTAAATGCCCAATTTCTGTTTTACCAAAGGTCATTGAGGCTGTGTAGCTTCATTTAACCATAAACTCCATGAAAAGGCCCATCAGAAGCTAAAAGAAAGAACCTATCTAGAACAGAAAGGTTCTGTTTTGCAGACTCTGCTGCCTTGCAGCTTCGACGCTGCAGATCGTTGGTTACGTATTGTAACCCCAGATTCTATGAGTCTAGACGCAGCCCTAGCTAGCTGCTATTGGAAGGATGATCTCCGCATCAGCCAATCATGAAGAGCTTAAATGTACGCCCACCAATAGTTGGCCCCTTCGTGGTATATAACCGCAGTGACCCCACTGCTCACCTCCAATGGCTCTTATTCCCATCATAACCAGTGGGGCCAGTGGCTTAAGGGCTGCGACTAGACTCATAGAATCTGGGGTTACAATACGTAACCAACGTTCTATTTCGTCTAGTCTTAGCCCTTAAGCTAGCTGCTATTGGAATAAAGCGCAGCTGGATGGGTTTAGGCCACACTGGTTAACACAACCAATGGACACACCCAATCAAATCTCCTCTAGTGGGGGACGTTCAGCCTCAGACCAGGCTTAAAGACTGAGGCAGGCACGATAAGAGAGGGGCCCCCACTAAAAAACATCATCCACAAGAGGATGAAATCCATCTCAGCAAGGCCAATTAGGTGCCATAAGCATTCATTTAGCCTGCTGGGGTCCAAGCACTGAACGAGTGATGGATCCTGAAGACACATCTCGTAAATAATAACGAGTAAAGGAACAGGGTGAAGCCCATGAAGCAGCCTGACAAATGTCTTCCATTGACACACCACTGAGGAGCACCATCGAAGAGGAAATCCCTCTGGCTGAGTGAGCCCTGAGTGCCTCAGGGGGATCCTGCCCTGATGATGTGTAAGCGAGGGAAATGGCGTCACACAGCCAGCGTGAAAGGCGCTGGGCCGACAGCGCCTGACCAAGGGAAGACTCCCTGTAGTGCACAAACAGGTTTTGTGAGCGACGAATCCCTGAAGTGCGTGACACATATCGTGCAAGCGCGCGCACCGGGCAGAGAAGGTGAGAAAACGCCTCCTCCTCAGAATTATGGGGAGGAGGAAAAAGTCCAGCCAATGAAATTGACCTGGATTTGAAGGAAGCATTAATGCTTTTGGGCACAAAGGCTGGGTTGGGGCAGAAAACAGCAGACCCGCCATCCTCCCGGATCCTGAGGCATGCGGGAGCCACTGAGAGGGCGGTTAGGTCACTCACTCTCTTAACTGATGCTAGCGCCAGCAGCAATGCAGTTTTAAGCGACAGGAACTTGAGTGAGACATGGTCCAAGGGTTCAAATGGAGCTTCAGATAAGCCGTGCAGAACCACCGTTAGATCCCATTGGGGGAAAAGCGGGCGGGACACAGGTCTGTTCCTCCTGACACCTTTTAGAAAACGTTTTGTGAGGGGATGATTGAAAACAGATCTATCTCCAAAACCCTGATGACATGATGAGATAGCTGCAGCATATGTCTTAACAGTGCTGAATGCGAGGCCCCTGTCCATCAGTATCTGCAGAAACGATAGGACATCCGCCAGCTGGCAGGAGAGCGCTTGAACATTCCGTTCTGCGCACCAGTTCTGGAAAGCTGCCCATTTAGCAGCGTAAGACGCAATGGTAGAGGGCGCCCGCGCACTCTGAATCGTGGCGACCACATCATGCGGCAGCCCAGAAGCCTCTAAGCGTGACCGCTCAGCGGCCAGACCCACAGCCGTTGGCCTATTTCCGGAGGATGTTTGATTATCCCATCCGCCTGGAGAAGGGCGTCCGCCCTCCACGGGAGCCTCCACGGGGAGCCGGACACTAGCGCTTGCAGGTCCAGAAACCATGACGCGGACAGGCGTCTGGGAGCCACCAGAATCACCGAGAGCTGTTCCGACCGAATTCGGTCCAGGAGACGGGGAATCAGAGGGACTGGTGGAAACGCATAAAGGAGCGTTCGAGGCCAGGGCTGTTGTGAGAAGGCGTCCGCCCCGAGCGGGGGTCCGTCCCGGGGACTCAGGGAAAACCACAGGCGACACTGAGCGTTTTCGCGAGCCGTGAACAGATCCACAGACGGTTCCCCGAACCTGATCCAGATCTGTGATATCAGTGCAGGATGCAGACGCCAGTCCGAGTCACGGGGTCCCCCTCTCGACAGGATGTCTGCCGCTACATTCAGTACCCCCGGAATGTAGATGGCTCTGATGGACAGCAGGTGGACATGTGTCCAACACAGTAAATCTGTGGCAACACGCAACAGTGGGAGGGATCGAACTCCCCCTTGGCGATTTATGTAGGCTGCCGCTACCCGGTTGTCTGTGTGAACTTCGACATGACGGCCCTCGAGAAGGGCAGCGAAGTGTCTGATCACATTCCTCACTGTCATAAGCTCCAACACATTTATGTGCTTGTGCGTGTGGGAGGGCCAGCGATCTGCCACCGTATGGGACAAGCACGTGCCCCCCCCACCCCGACAGTGACGCATCCGTAAACACAGATACGTGTGACGCAGGACGTCCGATGGGAACCCCGCGTGAGATGATGCAGGGGTTCCCCCAGTGAGCGAGGTCCCCGCCCACTGAAGGGGGAATCCTCAACATACGTCTCTTCTGACGTATCGGGTGTACCCGGAGGCGGACGAACCAGCGTTGCAAGTGCCTCGTGCGCAGCAAACCTAGCGGCACCACTGAATGGGCTGCGGACATCATGCCCAGGAGTTTCATGACTAACCGGGCTCTCACGATCTTGCGGGGTTGAACACGGGAGATCACCGTGGAGAGATCTGCCGCTCTTGCAGGCGACAAACGTGCTCTCATTAGGGAGGCGTCCAACTCCACCCCGAGATACACAATCGACTGGGATGGAAGGATGGAGCTCTTTTCCCAGTTTATAGAAAACCCTAGGGTTGACAGATGCCCTGTCAACCTCCTGGTTTGCTGTGACGCCTCGTCCTTGGACCGAGCGCACAGGAGAAGACCGTCCAGGTAAAATAAGACCCTCATTCCCTCCGTGCGCAGTGGCTGCAGCGCGGTCTCCAGACATTTGGTGAAGGTGCGCGGGGCTAGCGAGTAGCCGAAAGGGAGGCGATTGAACTGATATTGAACTCCCTTGAACGAAAAACGCAGAAACTTCCGGTGGTTTGGAACTACTGGTATGTGGAAGTATGCGTCTTTCAGGTCGATTGACGTGAACCAATCCCCGGGGCGCACATATTCCAGGACTTGTCTCATCGTTAACATGTGGAAATGCATTACTGTTATGGAGCAGTTGAACAGGGACAGGTCGAGAATCGGCCTCATTCCTCCCGACTTCTTCGGTACTACGAAGTAGCGGGAGTAGAACCCCCAGAGTTCTTGTCCGCGAGGGACTCGGGACATAGCGTCTTTGGACAGAAGTTCCCGCAGCTCCAGCTCTAGCGCCTGAGACTGTACTTGCGATGTGAACGTCGTCTCCACGATCCCGTTGAAGGGATGTGGAGTGGCCTGAAAATGAAGTGTGTGACCGCAATGAATGGTGTCCGAAATCCATTTGCTCATGATGCAAAGGCGGCGCCACTCGTGCGCGCGTTCCGACAGTGGACGCGTTTGTGCGGTCACGTGAACAACGTCTGAGGGTTGTGCATGTGCCCTTACCGCCGTCGCCCGTACCAGAGAACTGGGGGCGACCCATGGAGGGCTGCGCTCGAAAGGGCGAGTGCAAAACAGCTGGAACAGGCTGGTCCACACCGCGGAGCGTGGAGTCCGAGAGTGAAGGACGAGTGGGAGCCGGGCCTGTGCACGGGGGCGACAGAGTGCTAGCGGATGGAGCCGCGCACTGTGCCGCCGCGCATGGTCGAGACAGCGACATGACATCCCGCCCCACCCAACGGCGTGGGGAGAGTGGGAAGAGTTGGGCCTGGCCGGATGCTGGGGCCAGAGCGCAAATGGAGTGCACCCTTACGGCTGGCCGTGTATTATGACTACCTGCAGGAACATGTGTGCGTGCAGCAGTGCTTGGTGTGGGGAACATGTGTGAAAACTCGGCAGAGGATTCTGCGGAGGACTGTAGGATTGTGCTCTTTGAGTGACGTTTTTTGGGTTTTATTTCAAAACCAACAACATCAGAACAATCAGTAACACACACATTCCCCCCAAAGAGTCACTTCCGTGGCTGCTTTCGGCGAGGCTCCTGCACCTGGGACTGCCAAGACGGCGTCTGCTGGCCCCGCCGGAACCGTTGTCCGCCATCTCGCTGGTCCCGCTGATGTGGAGCCGAAGCGGGAGGCCGGCTCTGTGGAGCGGGCGGTGCAGCTGGACGTCTGAAGCTTCCGCGCCGTTCGTCCCATCCTCTGGCTGAACGGCCGGAGTGCGAGGCTGACCGAGGGTGGACCAGGTCTCGCACCGTAGCCGATAGTTCGGCCGTCTTCTGAGCCCTCTCAATGACGCCCCTAAGATGGGGACCAAACAGAACATCGGTGGTGATGGGGCCATCCAGCATCTCCCTTTGCAGATGTTCCGGAATGGAGGGCAGGGCCTTCAGCCAGATCGCTCGCTGGATGAGGGTCTGCCAGGCAGCGATGCGAGCAGAACCGGTGAGCACAGCAGCACACAGATTGAGGATAGCATCAGCAGTCTTCGTTATGACGGCTTTCGACTCCTCGGGAGCTTCCAGCTCCTCCATCATCTTGGAGACGCCGAAGGCAAGAAGGGCGATGTTATTCCCTGCAGCGCCGGTCTGAAAGGCACACTGATGTGCGCGGTCGGTGAGCCGCGTCAGCAGCTGGTCATGTTTTGAAGCGAGAACAGCTCGCGGGCCAGCGAGGTGGTTCTTGGCGCCGAACAGCGAGGGCAAATCCGGCTCTAGTGGAGGAACGGACGGCCAGCCTTGGTCGGAAAACCCCTCGACCTTGGTGATGGGCGCATACGTGGAGACTGGCGCCTTGAGCTTGGCAGGCTCGGAGAAGGCGGCAGACCAGCAGCGGGGAAGCGCGGCCAGACAGGGTCTGGACAGCGTGTCTGAGTTGCCCCGAAAATTCCCGCCAAATCATCCGCTTCAGGCAGGGCCGGTTCTGGCACAGCTAGCCCCTTGCGGGCTGCTGCCGCAGAAATGATGGCGGGCAGCTCCTGGAGCAGTGCTCTTACTGCTGGCAGGGAGGAGCGAGAAGCCACTGGGGCAGAAGGACCCGCTGAGCGAAGCTCGTCGACCTCCGTTATGTCTAGGAGGGATGCCGCCTCATCATAGTTTTCGCTGTCGGTGACGTCATCCAGCCGGTTGAAGCCAGCCGGCTCCTGACCGGCGTCGAAGAAAACCAAAGCCTTGTCCAGCGGGTAGGAGTCAGCCACCGGAAATTCTTCGTCGGCGGCGGGAGTGAAGTACTCGACCTGGCGACTCTTCTCCGCCACGGGCAGAGCGGCACAGAACGGGCACGAGGCCCGCGGGGTCAAGGCCAGGCCAGCGTGGTGAGCCCCGAGACAGACCTCACACTTAGCGTGCAGGTCGCCGCTGGAAATGGAGCCCGTCTGGCAGGTCGGGCAGGGTCTGGCGTCGCTGGACATGGCTGGTAAGTCGTCTTCGGATAAATTTGCTCTTTTGGGATAATATTTGCTCTTTAATAAAGCTCTCAAGCTTGGCATGAAGAGAAAAAGGAGGTGAGATCTCAGACCGCTTCGTCTGAGCTGTTAGCCTCGTAAGTAACATGGCTTACGTGGTTGTCTGTGAAGGTTCACAGCGTGGAGGCGCAGCTGGTCCTTTCACTGCATTCAAATGAGGATAACTGCCGTTAGCGCCAGAGCTTCACTTGAGTCTTATTTTGAAAGGACTCAAGTGCTGCTAGGATCCAGTAACTCAACTGCCAAGCTAACTTTTTAGCTAACAAGCCTTTAGTTTAGCGCCAATGTTTGAAGTACAAAACAAGAAAACCAAAGGCAGAAGTGGCTGTATTAAATTATATAATTCCTCAAATAAAAGCTGTTTTTAAACACCGCCATCTGAAGTAGCTTCCTACATGTACCATGCACCGTTGTTGTGCCTCAGCCCTGTTAGCACAGCCCCAGTGAAAAAGGACTTGGGCAACCGATCACACCTTTTACAATGCCACGCCCCTTCGTATTATCTGTGCACGGGCACGCAAACTACATATTGCTAAAGAGAGAGGAACCTTTCCTCCAGGATATAGACAGTGTTACACAAGCCCCATCAGGCCTGAAGGAGCAAATCGCTGGAAAAACACACAATCGTCAAATTCGAAGAAATGCGACACAAACTCAAAATAGTTTGTAAAAATTCATTTTAACTCATTAAATTAAAAAAAGGGAATGATAAAGCATCCTCTTCACTTGGAAATTCCTTTTTACTTTTAAAAAATCATACTTGGACTAATCTGGGGTCCGTGCATAAATAAACAGAGACAACAACATGCAGAGACTCCAGATTAATTTGCCTTTCTCTTCTCTGTTTATTGTTCTGCTTCATAACTTTATTGTGTGAGGCTAATTACCTGCAGTTTTGGGATGACCCAATCACAACAAGCTGTAAAGTGATTAAAGTCACTGCAATGATAAATGTTGTTGTTTTTACTTTAAATAGTAAGAACTGGAACATTAATACGTGCTTAAAAACCTCTAAATTATTGTTTTACACAAATACTGTAATTTAGTGACACATTACCTCCCCCCAGCATTTACCACAATGGTCTCATCACTGTCATTTGTCCTAATGATGTTATTAATTACCAACAGGGAGTCTCATGAATCACCTCAGCAAGATGCTACAGTTAATGACTATGTTCAGTCTCTGTGGGGTTTATTCAATGGCTTTGGGTTAAGATTTAAAGCCTCCTTATGGAGTCCATGGGTTTTGAGTTTCATGGCATGTTTATCACCCCTTCTGCCCTTAAAGCATCCAGATGGAGTATCAGGATTATTACTTTCAGTACAAAACTGCCATATCTGCTCCTGCGATGACGATATTCGGACGATAACTACCTCATGTGTAAAAACAAATGTTGCCCACTGCATGGGGCTGTGATAATATATTTGCTCCACAGCCAGTTTTATTGATAGTATAAACCAATTTGTTTAAATTATTTTTACTGGTACTTTTAATGTTTATGTTTATTTATGTTTATTTATTTAGCAGACACTTTTATCCAAAGTGACTTACAATTTATAACCTATAGGGCATGTTGTGATCTGTGGGGGAAACCGGAGTACCCGGAGGAAACCCACGCATGCATGGGGAGAACACGCAACTCCACGCAGAAAGGCCGCAGCCGGGTTTCGAACCAGCGACCTTCGTGCTGCGAGGCAACAGTGCTAACCACTGCGTCCCCATGCAGCCGTAAAACTGAGTAATTAAAGTTGTTACGGTGTTTATAATTGTTAATAAATCTACACATATTTAAAATAAAACTCAAATTCATAAAGTCATACATTTAAAAAGTAACATTTCAGGTTATTGCTCACATCCAGTCTTGCTGTATGTTGCTCAGGAGGTTGTTGCTGTTGTGTCCTTGGACAAGACAAAACGCCGGCTGGTGGTGGTCGGGGGGACCAGTGGCACCAGTGATCGGCAGCCTCGTCTCTGTCAGGGCGCCCAAGGGCAGCTGTGGCTACAACATAGCTCATCACCACCAGGGAGTGAATGGACGAATGATGCACTGTAGTGTAAGGCGCTTTGGAGTCCTCTAACTCAGAAAGGCGGGTCATAACTAACTTCACGTCCGCGTCCTCCACATCCATAAATCTCCTTTTTGCTTGTCCTCTCAGCCTCCTGCCTGGTGGCTCCAACCTCAGCATCATACTATGTCAGTAATTGCAGTCTTTCCTCTGGACATGTTCAAACTACCTTCATTTCCAAAACATCTAACAGAAGTTGTCCTTCTGATGGACCCATTCCTGAGCCACTTCCAAAGAGAACTTCAACATCTTGAGCTCTGCTGCCTCCAGCTTTGTCTCCTGTCTTTTCCTCCTGGACACTGTCGGTAAACCAGACAACATGGCTGGTCTCACCACTGTCATTCATCTACACCTGAAACGCTTTAATCACACCTGAAACTTCTCCACCCATTCCAACCTGCTTTACACGCTCATTCGCCTTTTTTCCACCCTCTCCTTTGCTTTTCCCAGAGACCCTAGGTACCTAAAGTTCTCAACCTTCTTTATATCTTCTGAGATGACAAAAACTGCATTATGGACCTATGTGGTATAAACAAGACCGGTGAAATAAAACTCAGCCTGATTTTGAAGGCAGGTTAATTTATTATAGACAGTTTGGTCCCCACCAAGATCCATAATGGACAGTGTTGTCCCCACCAAGATCTATAATGAACAGTTTTGTCCCCACCAACATTCGGATTGGTGGACGTCAGCCTGGCGAGGTCATCAACCCAGGAGTCAATGTGCTCTGTGCTTCTCCCGAGATCTCCCTCCCACCTGTGGCTACAATGGCTGAGCGCCGTAGATAGCTGCTCTCGCTGGGGGAAACAGGAACCCAGCCCCCCCCCCCCCCCCCCCCCTTCCTATTGGAGTCTCATGCTGTGTTGTCTGAAGTCTGTTGCATATCTGTTTGAGGTGTTTTTTTGCAGAGCAAAGCTGCCCTCCTGGTGGGAGGGTAGCTGTGAAGTGCCTTTTTTCCCTCCTTCCGAATCAATTCCTCATGTAACCCTCTTATCTCTATTAAGGTAGCGCGACTCAGGGTTGCGAATGACCACAGTCACCAATTCTTGTCATGTGTCTTGCCCATGTATGTCTGATCTCTAAATTGTGTGTACTGAAACTAATTTCCCTCTGGGATTAATAAAGTATCTTTGATTTGATTGACTGATTAAAGTGTTCAAGAAAACCCAGCCTTGTGAAAATTCTGGAAATTGTTCTTTTGTTCATTGATACTGATTAAATTCTTACTTTTTAAAGTGGGTGTACTCATTCATGCTGGGCACTGTGTATTATAAGCAGTTATTAGGCTTGCAACTGGATCAGAACAAGATGGTATTAGTTTGTCTTCTGCTGCCCCTTAGAGAATACAGACGCTTCTCTTTTCCCTCCCTTATCTTTTTCCCAAGGTTCTTGTTCTGTCTGCCTACAGAGCGCTTCTCTGCATTCCTCATGAAAACTCAATTTTTATTAAATCATCGATATGGTCGACTGGTCAATCATTGCAATTTTTTCAACAATGAGAATGGAGCAGAGGGCTCCTACTTGTCCAGATGGAATGCACCCGTGGGATATATATTGGAATCCTGGAAGGAGTGGACTATTGTATGCCTTTCTCAGCTGTCCGTGGAGGTTATTAAAGATGTATGGATTTTTGGCCTGATAATAACTGGATTTCTTCAGTTTGGAGTGGGAGGATTTCTGGTTTGGAAAATTGGGAAGTCTGGGGAGATTGGAGTGCAACCTGTACCCATGGAAAGTTTCAGCCGTGTGGAAACTGCTCAGACTGGGATGTTACTCGAGGTGAATCGCAAGCTAGAGATTATAGCTGTGAACTTGGTATTAGTGCGCAAGATGGATTTGATCTTGGAGAAAGTCACTGCATGGTATGGGCAAGATTAAACCCAATAATTGGATTTACTAAGAGACTGGAATGATCAGTTAAAAACTGAAAGGCAAAGAGGAAATTATTTCTGCCTGACCCAAACAATTCTTATCTGAATCTGGTGCCCTGGTAGTCTTGAGCTCAAGAAGAAAAAAAAACTCCACGAACGAATGCAGACAGATGCTGTGAAATCCCGACCTAACCCCTGCCTTCGGATTGGTGGTCTTAACCTGGCAAGATCTGCAGCTGAAGGAGTCAATGTGCTCTTTATCCCCTCAATCTCCCTCCCACCTGTGTTTCAACAGCGATTGAGAGCTTTCCCAAATGCTGCTTCTCTATGGGGTTGTTCTACATGTTTGTGTGTGTAACTTTGGTCAGGCTGTACTGCGGAGACAATTTTCTATGCTCCAGGACGCTGGGGCATTGACAATAAAGTTGATTCTGATTCTGATTCTCCTTGATGTAGAACAGTGATATCAACTAAACGGGAAAACCAATAGCAATAGACAGAATTTCAATAGCAGACTGACCCAACACTAAGAATTGTAGAGTTGAGTGTTCAACACAGATCATTTAGCATGGTCCTGCAGACCATGATGCAACATGGGCAGATCTGAGTGGTTGTAGGAGGCTGTTTCAGTCACTACAACAGAATTTCTTCATGATATTTCTCACTGCCACCTGCTGACAGTTCTTAAGCACTCTACTCAACTCTTCTGTTAACGGTAAATATTGCTGTACTTACATCCCACCATCATCATGGCCACAGAGAAGATCTTCTCTCCATCCGTGGTAGGGGCAATGTTGCCAAAGCCGATGGTTGTCAAGCTGGTCATGGTGAAATACAACGATGTGATGTACAGTGAGTCCTTTCCAGGCCCGCCTTCCCAGTGGCCCGAGCCACTGGCGTTGTATCTGTAAGGTGATCCAATGCTAATGGCCAGTTGGTACAGCCAGCTGTCCATTTTAATGGTGTTGGTGGCCTCATCAATCACCTCATAATCTCCAATGCTGTACCTGGTGGAGATACATATGCCAGCATGTTCACAGCATCTGTGTCAGGGCTCTGAAATGCACATTTTTACCATCTTTCCTACAATATCAATTGTGTGCCAAGCTAAAACTCTACAGCACCTTTAAAATTAGGAAAATAATTTACTTTATGACTGTGTATAAATAAACTACACTTAATTTTTTTTAACTCTTAATTAAAGGAGTAACACACTTTGAGATTAAAAAAGGATTGGGATTAGGGTCATTGTCTTTAAAGCAACACTAAAGAGCTTTAACACTTTAAAGTATTTCTTTCATCCTGGTTCATGCGGTTTTTGAGCCATTAACTTCAGTAACTTTACATTGGACAACACTCTGTAGACCTCTGCTGACCACAAACGACACTTAGTTTACCACAGTAAAATACCATGCTTTGTGGTTCAGGTAAGAACACTAGTGGCAGTAGCTCGTATAAAGGCTAGCAGCTGAAGAAGAAGAAGACATTGTTTGCTCAGTCTAGCCATGCTCCATTAGTGCCTCAGCAGTCCCGAACAGTGTTGTGTCCTGCCAATCACAGCGCTCTATCTATTGGATTGGTGGGCCAATCACAGAGCTATCAGTTTGGTGGGCAGAATGTTGCTGAGCCAAACAAAAATGGCAGCAGCTCATTTTAAATTGTTTTGGCATCAGCTTTGGGCTATTTGGATTTGGGCTTTTCTATGAGTCAAGAGCAGACAGAGGCACTTAAGTCCTTTACGTAGTAAAATGATGTATTTGTGTTTTCTTCATCAGAGAATGGCGGACTGCTTCACTGACTGACATCCGTAGCGTGTAGTACGTTACGTTGTTTGTTGTCCAATAGCATGCGGATACAATTTGAAACACAATCGTAGATCCCGTCCTACGACGGAGCTATGCTTATAGGTCATGGCCAGACTATATATTCACATATATGGGATGGCTTGCCAGGCTGTAGCAGGGTATGAACAGTAATTATTGAGCTTTCAGCCAGTAGGAGGGGGAAACTGAAAACGTCTTTGGCATTGCTTTAAAAACGAATATTGTTGTTTCTGACTTTAATGTCTTCAAAAGATTTGTACTGCTTTTGTTTTAAAGTGCTTAAGGTGCTTGGCTCATAATAGGAGTACACTTCCTGCATATTAATGCAACATATTATTTGGATGCCTTCACATATCTCTCTTCAAAAAGAGATGGGAGATGCATGTTTTTGCACTGAAAATCAAGTGTGATGAAAATGTCCCTTTCCCTGTTTTTTTTTTTCCTTACTTTAATTGAGAAATCACATTGTAGATTGGAATGTTGTATAAAGTAAAGAAAGCGGTTGAATTGCTCAGAGTTATGTCTGGTACTGAAATAATAGAAAGCTGTTTATTCTGTGCATTTACAAGAAATGAAATGTCTGCACAAGTAGCCCATCTAATTTTCATTAGGCGTCATTTGGTGGAGGAAATGTCATCCACATATTGCAAAGAACTTCTGCTGGAAAACGACATTTTCCTATTAAAGCTGAAGAGCCACATGTGGTGCTTGGATGCCGGTTGCAGACCCCTGATAAGAACTACAAGTTACAGTTAAATGCTCCGAAGCAGTGAGGGAGGTGGACCAAACACGCACGCCATCACTGGCAGGTGTGAATTTCTAAAAAATAAAAATTAAAATTAAATTAATGGATTCATTAAAAACTGTAAATAAATATAAAATCTGGGAGAGAACAGAACAGATATTACACAAAGCTAACTGTCTAAACCTAAAATAAGGAAAATGAGAAGAGAGAGTGGGTAAAAGGAGCAGGAGTGTAGGGGACAGAGAAATGTAAGAACTGCAATTCACAAAAAGAAGTTCTGAGTCACTTTCTGTAAAAGATAAATCAAACTAAAAATCTCAACAATAAGATCAAATCAAGAGTTAAAATGAAAATCTGCACAGGAGCAAAAATCACCTGGTTACAGATTTGTTGTTATAATTCATTAACTAATTATCTTCATCATCTGATTTTATATGAAACTCTAGAAAACATGAATTCATAATCATAGATATTTTTAGAATGAGAGTTTAGCTTTAGCAGAGTTTAGGCTGCAAAAGTACCCTTCTAGAAAACTGAAATAATGTCTAACCTGTAAAACTGAAACAAACTAAACTCAAAAAGCTTATCCTGTGTCCAGGAATAAGACCAATCACTGATATTTAGTTTTGGGACAGAATTATTTTACATTTCATTTTACTTTGGAATGAAAGAAGCAGAGCAGAACTCAAACATCCAGTTCTTCAGTGACTGCTAAACAAATAAACGCTGTACCAGATGCAGGCCAGCCAGTGGGCCACAAGTCCAAAGACGCAGACCAACAAGACCAGAACAGCTGCACCATACTCCAGGTAGTGGTCCAGTTTCCTAGCCACCCGGCCCAGACGAAGCAGGCGGACCACCTTTAATGAGCTGAACAGGCTGCTGATGCCCTGAGGAGGAACAAAGAGATGAGGCGGAGGAGGAGAAGGAAAAGGAAGACAAAGAGAGAAATAGTGAGAGACGGGTTAAAGGACAAGAACAGAAAGGAGAGTGACAACAAACACTTTTCTGCTGTGTGAAAGAGATAGCTGCTTAGCAGCTTTTACATCCCAGTGGTTCCCAACCTGGGGTCCATGACCCCACAAAGGTGTCCCCACAATTTGGTTGTGCTGGGGTTGTGAGTTTATCAAGATGCAAATAGCAAAAATTACATTATAAGATCCCAACAACACACTCAATAGTCCAATCAAAGCTCTGTACAGCAGTTATAACTGTGTGTCTGTATATAAAGTGTGTGATGAATCATTTTAATGTGTGTGTGTGTGTGTGTGTGTGTGTGTGTGTGTGTGTGTGTGTGTGTGTGTGTGTGTGTGTGTGTGTGTGTGTGTGTGTGTGTGTGCAAAGGGGGGAGGAGTGGGGAGGAGGGCTTGTCTTGGACACAAAGAAGAGGGTCCTAAAGAAAGAAAGTTGCGAACCACTGGTCTAGAAGACCACTGTCATCCTAGAGTTTATGAAAAGGAAACAGATTTAGCATCATCTGCTTGCCGTATAAGGCCTCATGCCCCACAATAAACAATAAAGACATGCACTGAGCTCTCTAAACACAAACTTCATTATCAGTGTGAAAATCTGAGGAAGACACATGATGGCAGAAGAATGGCAGATTGTTTCAGTCCACTTGTTATCAACGTTCTTCCACAAACTTGTTGCAAGTGAATGAATTTGAGTCTAATGGAAGTCCCAGTGAGGGGAACATAGGGGAGCCAATGAGATCACACTATCCTGAAAGAGCAGAGGCGGGGCGTCGCTGGTGACGTCGTCTAGTGAACAAACCCTACGTCTGGCTAATGTTACGCCACATCTTTATGTTTTCTTTTTTGTGAGCCCTGAATAAACATATAAGGGTTTAATGGACAGAATGATGACATCTAGTCACCTAAAACCAGCTAAACCTATACAAAACATATTAAAATGAAGCCAGTAACCACTAGTTAACTATAACTTGGGCCAGTAACAGACTGGACAAGAACTTCCCCAAGTACCTCGAAGTACCCAAAGGTTCATTTCAGTGAGAGTCCCAGGGCTTTGCTTTAAACATGAGTCATCTAAAATCCTGTCCTGTCATCTCAATTTACTTTCCACTGGTCAGAGACAACAAGAAATGTTGGGCGACTTTGGGAGAGACCGGTGACCTCATTCACAGGAAACTGGGACAAACAGAATATTTAAACTTACCCTATGCCATCTATACAACCCAGTGTTGCAGTCATAAAAAACGGGGTAGGCAATCCTGGTTCTGGAGTGCCGCTATCTAGCACGCTTTAGCTGTAACACCACTGACTCAGTGTTGCATCACCTGTTCAGCAGGTCACCAGGCTCTGCAGAAGCATGTTAATCACCTGATTAAAATCACGTGTGTTGGAACTGGGAAACAACTAAAGCGTGCTGGATAGCAGCGCTCCAGGACCAGGACTGGTCTACCCCTGTATCTCAGTGCAACTCTGACTTTTAATTTCTGTTCTTTATTTCTGTTCAAACACTGCTGCTTCCCTCAGATACAGGTGACGAGTGAAACATTGATCTCACTTCCTGGGGGATAAACACAGATGCCATTATATTAATTTTACAAGAAAGTGGAGCGGTAAATAAATAACAGCAGTGCTGGATCACCGCACATCGATGCCCAAAAGAAACAGCTGTCCATCAGAAACATGACAAAAGTTGTCTCAAGGCACCTAACAAAGTAAACATTCTAATACAGTTTAGTTCAATATGCCAATTTTTAAGTTTCCTTCATAAGGAACCCAGCAGATGGCATCGAGTCACTGACGTGACTAATTGATTAATCTCGTAGGCGTGGTGCAGCGCTAGCCTGGGCTGACAGACTCGTCCTCTATTTAATTCTGCACAGAGAGAGAGTCTGGTAACTCACAGGCAGAGAGGCACATGAGGGGCGGGACTAGGCAGCTCAAAAATAACCAATCAGAAAAAAGACAGAAATGCCAACTGTACCGCGCGACGCTGTAGTTTTCTGGCTGTAGTAAAAAAAAATGGCGTCTGGCGACAGTGCAAACATTTTTTTTAGAAGAAAGGCTTTTAGCGCTTCTACTTGTTGTGGTTTTAAAGGCATTCAAGTCATTTAGAACAGAGGAAAGAGCCACAGCGAGCTCAGCCGCTGTCTTCGTTGTTTATGAGAAACTGAGCGTCGCTGTGTGTGACGTCCGCGACGCAGCGAACTCCGCTTCAGTCGCCATGTTTATGACAAACTCGGCATTGTGGTGTGTGACGTACGCTGCTCAGCGCCGAATGGCTCGGTTGGAACACTCAGGAGGCGGGGCTATTTGAACAGGAGAGTTCCCAGACCCTTTCTCTGTGCAGAATTAAACAGAGGAGTCTGGCAGGCCAGGCTATAGCGCCACACCTGAGCCGATGCAGGGGAACCACTGCAGTCGGAGTCTATGAGCCGATAAAAGTTACTTTCTGACCCCGTTGTTCATGCGCCATGGATTTCACATATGACGTCCGGGAAAATTAAAGACACATTTTAATACAAAGAAAGTGCTTATTTTTTACAGTTTGTCTCACCAAATTGACGTCATCAAACCAGACACGGAGAAGTGGAAAAGAAAAGTGACTGTGAGTTTAGTAAGCTTTACATCCATCTTCCAGGAGGAAAGAAGGAGCATTAAACTTGAAAAAAATAACACCATAAATCTGGTCATGTGGTACGTAGCAGCTATGCTGGGGGAGAAGAGATTTGGCGGTGATGTCATACAGGCCACGTCTTTTAAATTATGAATTTTTTACAACCTAATTAATTCAATTACGTGACTGAAATAGTCAAAACACATAATTATTTTTCATTTTAATCAGTGGAGGCTCAACCATATGGGGCACTAGGGCACCACCCCACCAGTCTCACAGAAAGAGGAAGAAGAGAAAGAAGAAGAAACACAAAATATAAAAAATGAACCATGAAAATTAAACAAAACAATCTCTGCATCATCCAGATTATAAATGCTGTGTATAATCTGCATTTAAGTGTAATTTAAAAATGTTGTTTGTACTTTTACCAATTGTCTTGTGACATATTTCCGGTTACTTTTGGGTGCAGCAACCTCTACCATAGACCTACGCTAACTGGTGCATGCACGCTGGATCCCCCCTTCCAATACAAAGAATGGGAGAGCCTTCTGCATGTAAAAAAGTGGGTTATTTTTACTGAAACAGATTATTACAACCTTAAATTGGCAAAGGTAAGACTGAGTCAATGCTTTTAACTTCATTAAATTTGCTTTGATTGATTTTAATGCTAAATTTGCATATATTGGTGAATATTAGCCCCAAACCTCTGCCTGCATGATCAGGTTTTCTCCAGGGGACGAAAGGGTAGCTTCCCTGTGCCTTCGCGTCGGGAAACGTGTCCTGACTGCACCAAATAGCAGTTCAGAGTACCCACCATTTTTTGAAGTCCCTGGGACGAGTACTAGATGGTGCTCCAACTGTGGACTCCATAGTCCTGCTGGGGGTTTTCAATGCTCACGCTGGCAATGACAGCGTGACCTGGAGTGGCGTGATTGGGAGGAACGGCCCACCCAATCTGAACTCGAGTGGTGTTCTGTTATCAGACTTCTGCACTAATCACAGTTTGGTCATCACAAACACCATGTTCAAACAAAAAGATGCCCATCGGTTTACCTGGTACCAGGGCAGGTTACAGGTCAATGATTGACTTTGTAGTTGTACCATCTGACCTGAGACCGGATGTTTTGGGCACTTGAGTAAAGAGAGGAGCGGAGCTGTCAGCTGATCACCACCTGGTGATGAGCTGGATCAGATGGCAGGGGAAGATGCTGCACAGACCTGATAGACCCAAAAGTATTGTGAGGGTCTGCTGGGAACGCCTGGCAGATTAATCTGTCCAGATGGACTTCAACTCCCACCTCCGGCAGATCTTTGACCACGTCCTGAGAGCAGTGGGGGACATTGATTCTGAATGGGCCTTGTTCTGCTCTGCAATTGTTGAGGCGGCAGCTTCTAGCTGTGGTCGCAAGGTGGCTGGTGCCAGTCTTGGCAGTAACCCCCGTACCCGCTGGTGGACACCAGAGGTTAGGGGAGCTGTCAAGCTGAAGAAGGAGGCCTACAAGGCGTGGCTGGCCTGTGGGTCTCCACAGGCCACAGACAGGTACCGGAGGGTCAAGCAAGGTGCAGCAGTGGCTGTTGCCGAGGCAAAATCTTGGGTGTGGAAGGAGTTTGGCGAGACCGTGGAGAAAGACTATCGATGGGCTCCAAAAAGTTTCTGGCAAACCATCCGGTGCCTCAGGGGAGGAAAGCAGCAACTTGCTCACACTGTTTACAGTGGGGATAGGGAGCTGTTGATGTAAACTGGGGCTATAGTTGGACGGTGGAAGGAATACTTTGAGGAGCTCCCCAATCCCACTGACACGCATACCATGGAAGAACCAGAGCTGTGAGACCTGGGGATGGACTGTCTAATCTCTGGAGCAGAAGCCGCTGGGGGTAGTCAAACGACTACGCAGTGGCACAGCCCCGGGGGTGGATGAGATTCGTCCTGGGTATCTCAAGGCTTTCGATGTTGTAGGAATGTCTTGGCTGACATGTCTCTACAACAGTGCATGGTCATCAGGGGCAGTTCCTGTGTAGCGGCAGACCGGGGTGGTGGTCCCAATTTTTAAAAGGGGGGACCAGAGGGTGTGTTCCAACTATAGGGGGATCACGCTCCTCAATCTCCCGAGAAAGATCTACTCCAGGGTACTGGACTATTTGAATCGTTTTCATCCTGGCCCAGGAACTGTGGACCAACTCTTTACCCTTGCTAGGGTGACGAAGGGGGTCATGGGAGTTTGCCCAACCAATCCACATGTGTTTTGTGGATTTGGAGAAGGCTTATGTCTTTGTCCCCAGAGGCACCCTGTGGAGGGCACTCCAGGAGCATGGAGTGGATGGTTTTTTTGCTGAGGGCCACTCAGTCCCTGCACAGTAGCTCTTTTGAGGAGTGTGAGTTTGGTCCACATAGTCGGCAGTAAGTCGGACCTGTTCCTAGTGAGGGTTGGGCTCTGCCAGGGCTGCCCTTTGTCACTCATCCTGTTCATAGCATTTATGGACAGGATTTCTAGGTGCAGCTGTGGTGTTGATGGTGTGGTGTGGAGTGGCCAAAATGAGTTTTCTCCGCGGGGTGGATGGGCTCAACCTTAGGAATAGAGTGAGGAGCTCGGACATTCAGGAGAGACTCGGAGTGGACCGGTCTAGTAGTGCTGCAGTTTCTTCTACGGACCTCGGTGCCTGGAAGTCCGAGGACTTCGACATTCAGGATCTATCACAAGGGTCTTCGAGTGGGTACATAGACATGACAGATAGCGTCTGATGTGTTTTTGATAACAGCCACCTTCATAGCTTAATTTCTTTTACATCCAGAACTCAGCTCTCCTAGATACGGAAGTTCTGATAACATCGCATTCACACACAGGTTCATACATCACATCTAGATCCACTCCCAATAAATATTAGTGAACCTGTCATGTTTTAATTGTTTGTAAAATAAATTCTTACTTTTATAAACCTGACCCTTTTCTGAATCAAAACAAAGTGTGTACAATCCCTTAATAAAACAAAGAATCCTAGATTCTTCTGATTAAAACACAATAAAGACCCAGCTGGTTGATATTCTATATTTACAATGCCCTTCTAACTGGTCTTCCAGCCTGTACTGTGAGACAGGGGCAGATTAAGGACTGAAGAAGATCCGGGGCTTAACAAACAAACGCGGGCGCGCATGTGCATACACACACACACACACGTGACACGCACTAGTCAACATATATATTTGTCTTGTACCACATAATTTTGAATCTGAAGCTACATATTAAGCATATTCAGGGCAGAGTATTGTTCCTGTTAGTGTTTAGTGTGAGATGATAGTAAATATTCCCTTTCTTTCTCCAACAACTTTACCTGATAGTAAGCTAACTTTAGGCAAACCAGCAGCACAACAAATATTTTCAAATAAGACTCACAAACCTGAGTCAACACCAGTCTCATCAAAGCTGGGGTTCTGTCGTTGTACTTTTGGTCTAAAAAACGTCCTTATGTCCATCTTTACACATGCGTTTCAGGCAGAGTGTAGAAAAAAACAGGCACTGCAGAAGAAGCCGGCTGCTGAAGGGCTTCTTCTTCAGTGGTGGAGGCTCAGACAGGCTGTATACAAACTACTGCCAGCTGCTCCCTCTCTGTTGGACTTTGGTACTGCATGTTACTTCCACATTTGAGATCCGGGGCTTTTCATTAAAGATTCGTGGCTTCAGCCCAAGTAGCCGGGCCTAACGCCACCCCTGCTGTGAGACCTCTTCAAATGGTCCAGAACGCAGCGGCGCGTCTGGTCTTCAATCAGCCAAAAAGAGCACACGTCACCCCTCTGTTCATTGAGCTCCACTGGCTACCGCTAGCAGCACGCATCAAATTCAAATTGCTAACACTAGCATACAAAGTCCGACATGGTACGGCTCCCATCTACCTGAATCCTCTTGCAAAGGCTTGCGTCTCGGCCCGGCCGCTCCGGTCATCACAAGATCGTCGGCTAGCAGTGCCTACACCACGCTCAGGACAATCCAGACTCTTCTCATGCATCGTTCCACAAATGTGGAATGACCTACCAAGCACTACCAGAACAGGAGCTTCCTTTTTGATTTTCAAGAAACTCCTGAAGACCCTGCTCTTCAGAGAGCATCTTCTTAACTAGCACCCTCCCTGCACCCTTCCCACCCTCTCTACCGTCCACTCCTTGTTCCCTCCTCTCCATGATTCATCATGCTGCCTCACTGCCACCTATGACTGACTGGAAATTGTTTGTTGTTGTTGTTTTTGTTATTGTTGTTGTTTGCCTCAACGGCAACATGCCAATTATCACTTGTAAGTCGCTTTGGATAAAAGCATCTGCTAAATACATAAACATAAACATATTTAGATAGAGTATCACAGCTTGCTGGTCATAAGCAGTGTTGGGAGTAACGCCGTTTAAGTATAACGGTGTTTCTAACGGCGTTCTTTTATAGGTAACGGAATAATCTAATTAATTATTTTTCCCGCCGTTGCAACGCCGTTACCGTTACTGGGGGCGGAAGGTTGTGCGTTACTATGTGCTTGTCGAACGTTGAGCAACAGTGTGAGGCTTTCTGACCGCCACACTTCAGCTGCAGCCAGGGAGAGAGAGGTGTCGGTAACGCACTTACAAACACGATGAGGATTGGCCGGGTGGGCGGAGACCCTCACGGTCTCAGTCGCTGCATTCTGTAGACACAACAGAGCAGTGATGGGAATAACGCCGTTTAAAATAACTGCGTTAATAAAAAATATTTCTTTCAGTAACGAGAAAACTAATTAATTACCGTCTTCTTTTATCAAAACGTCATTTCTGTTACTGATAAGAAAAAGCGTTCGTTAAGCAGCGCGGTGTGTTGAAGCTGTCATCAGCTGATCAGGAGCTAAAGAGGTAGATGTTTTCATCCAAGAGCATCACGGCCGTGAAGAACGAGGAAGACGTGATGAATATCTACAGCTGCAGGTGTGGATCTGCAGCCGTGCCCTTCTTAGCGTGACAGCGGGACGTCCCGAAGGTCCGCTCACCTGTTCACCGCTCAGACGTCCTGATCTTCTACCTTCCTAGATCATCCAGCTGTAACCTGTTTCTGATCATGTCTTTAGTCCCACTGTAACACTGATGCATCAGTCTTAGACGTCATGGAGCTCAGGTGTTATCAGAACTACCTGTGTGTGTTTACCACCCAGCTTCAGCTCTTCTGTGGTTGGGTCTGACCCACGTTAGTACATTTAAGTCCTCCATCAGATTTGTGCCTCTTCTAGTGTCATTTTAAAGGACTTTATTTATTTATTTATTTAACCGTTACTAGCTTAGCAGCAACAGAAATGCTGCTAAAAACACACAATTATGTGAAGCTGGAAAAATTAAAATACTGTGCAAAATTACATTTATTTCTGTAATTTAACTAGACTGAGAGACCATTTAAAGTCTCAGGAACCTTTACAGGTGTTTCTATTTGCAATTTTAAATGTTAGCTGGTTGGCGTCTTGTTAAATATCACACAGTGACCTTTTAATAGTCTAGATTAGTGTAATGTTCTATTAGTAGTTCCTCCTGTTAAGTGCTTATTTATTTAAATTATTCAGGTTTATAAAAAACATTTGGACATACATTTTATTATGTTCCAGTCATTAGTCATTTATATTTTACTATTGTAGTAATTCTTGCATTCTTTAATAAAAAAGTAACTAAGTAGTTATTTTGTTGTAATTAGTTACTTTTATGATCTTGTAACTCAGTTAGTAACTGAGTTACTTTTTTGACAAAGTAATCAGTAACTATAACTAATTACTTTTTTAAAGTAACGTTCCCAACACTGGTCATAAGTAGAGATAATATATATTGAGCTCTTTAAGCACTCAATTTCCTAAACCCTACAAATGTCTCTTGAAGGCCACTCAAAAACGTTGGTCTGAAACTTTTTTCATCACTTAAGAAATATCTCCAAACTGCGAAGGTTGATGTCAACACATGAACTTGAAATGGTTCTCCATGCCTTTATCTCCTCCCGTCTAGATTACTGTAACACACTTTTCACATGTTTTAACAAAAAAGCCCTTGACCGCCTTCAGTTGGTCCAGAACTCTGCAGCGAGGCTCCTAACTGGAGCAAACAGAAGAGCACACATCACTCCTATGCTAATGTCTCTGCACTGGTTACCCGTGAACTTTAGAGTTCATTTTAGAATCCTGACTAGAACTTTCAGGACTCTACATGGTCAAGCTCCTCCCCATATTAATGAACTGTTAAAGCCTTATGCTCCAACCCGAGCCCTCAGGTCCACCCACCAGAACCTTCTAGAAGTTCCAAAGACCAGATACAAAAGTCGAGGCGGTCGCTCCTTCCAGACTGTTGCACCCCGACTCTGGAATGATCTTCCTTTATCCTTATGCAGCGTTGACAGTCTGGACACTTTTAAACAACAGCTGAAGACCCTTTTATTTAAAGCTGCTTTAACCAAAACCTTTTATTTTCTTATTTTTAACTCAAAATTTTAATCATCTTTTGTTTGTTTTATGACATTTTTTCTGCTGTTAATCTATTTCTGTTTTGAGATCATTACGCTTTATTTTGTTTTGATCTGTGTGAAGCACTTTGTGATTCTATGTCTGTGATCAGTGCTATGTAAATAAAATGTACTTTCTTACTTTACAAACATAAGAATTATATATAAATATAATATATTATTATTACAGACTCACGCCACACACATTTACGATTCAGAGATCATTTCTATCCCTGTCATATGACACACCATCACCATCCTCCCCTTCTGAAATTGACACACAAATAGAAAGAATATTGTTTGGTAATATCGGCCCAGTTTCACATATCGGACTGACACTGATACGTTAAACATGTCTAACCACGGCCAATGCCCATATAAGGTGCATCCCTGATGTGTTTGTAGCTGTGAGTCATTTACAGTGCACACTTCAAGTCTAAATGAATGTGCGAGGCCTCCCCTAAAACTTTGCCATAAAGGAAATCCTTTTACCATTTATCGTCACCATGGCAACCCCGTCTATTAGCAAAGGATCTCATAAATCACTGGACAGAATTTAATGAAACTCAGAAAGTAATCTTTGCTTGTTCATCTTCAGCTGATTAGCTTTTTGGAACTAACCCAACTTAAAATGGTGTCCACAGCCAGCTGATGCTAGAAAACACAAAACAGAGATATTACTCTGTCGATCTGAAGATACGCAGCTACAAATGGAGGTTGGCTGTGAGCGTCATCCATAACACATATCTTCAGATCTCAACATGAGATTATCTCAGTTTAAACCTGAACAATCACAAGAGTATGTGCTTATATCTTCAAGGCCATTAAATGCTATTAATACCTGTAAACAACACATCGACATGCCAGGATGCTTTATTTTGCACCGACACAATGACCTTTAGACACGCAGTAGAGCCGTTCCAGGTGACAGAAGGATCCTGCATCATTAGTCTGGTCTGTTTCTCCATCACCAATCTCCTCTCCTCCATGCACCTTCCTGTTCCCCAGCTGCTGTTTTTTTATTTCTCACACTCGTGAACCACTTTCTGCACTTCCTTTTTTAATCTAAGCCATTCCTCTCATTCATACCAGATCCTGCCCTCCATACATTAATCTATATTCATATCTCCTGACCCGTCACATTCACATTTCCAGTCAGTTCCAGTTTTCCATTGCCTGCACTCCACTTTCTACCATCTCTGTTACCACGGAGAGTTAATATTCCAGCCCTACTGCGAGCTGCACAGCTTCCTCCTGGCACCGTCATCATCAGCCAACCATGGCTTTTTGGACGTCACTTTTAAAGGTCAGGCCACATTCAACCTTTTGGAGTGGCCATGGCACCTGCAGAGACTCACAGCGAGATCCCGTCAGCCTCTCCTGTGACAGCAGGTGGCTGCAGGCCCACAGAGGAGGGAGGGAAACCAACCCCCCCCCCCCCCCCCAACATCTTCACCATCATCTCTGCTGCAACCCGAGGGAGCCGCTCAGCAGCACGTGAAATCGTTTTCCTGCTGCCGTTGCTGTTTCACAGCCATAGCCTAAAAACTTCACTTAATGAAGCTGTTGACCTGCATGTGTCTTCGTGTGTTTCTATTCTGGAGACTCTTAGAACACCCACACCACCCCCGCTTTGTTTCTAAAAAAAAAATGTCAGCGGGCAAAAAAGCCTAAAGTAAAGCAGTAAACTTCAGTCTGTTCCTCCCAGTCTCTACTAATGTGTGGTCCACTGGGACAGGAGATGCTGCTGCTGCAGGTTGGTGTGTTCAGGGTGAACGTGACTCAAAAAGAAAAGAGCCACAAACCCTAAAACTACGTCAACTGTGCTTGTGCTGCACTTTTGTGATTTTTGATCGTAACATGTCTGGAAGTCACCAGAGAGAGTTAAATGACTTAGACATGTTCATGTCATTTTGAGGTCACATACTAATCCCCTTCAAGGTCTTCATTATCAAAGTCCACAACAATTAACCCTCTGGAGGCAGGCGTTGCAGATGTGCTACGTTAAAACCTGCCTACCTGGTTACTCCACATACGTATTTCATGAGCATTTTTAACTCAGAAGTACCCCTGAAGGACTTAGCTGTTCGTCCTTTTATCAAAACTTATTTTGAGCCTGAGACGGTTGAAAGCCTATTTCTAGCCAACATTTTAAAGCTTCCATATCATGCTATTCAAAATATATATATTAGCCTATATATGATAACATGTTACTGTTATTTTCATCAGTCTGAATTTATTCCCATTTCAGTGAAACTCGGCGTACGCCCGCTCCGACAGAACGCAGCTACAACAGCGTCTTAGTCCAGCCTGCAGTTGTATGGGTCCTGCTTGTCCAGCGTCCTGGCGTGGGTTTGACTCCCGGCGTCGGTAGTAATTTATCTAGCCAGCTGAAGCAGAAATCATTTATTTATAATTTAGTTTATTGACTACTTTCTGCAATATATTTTGTGTGTCTAAACATCTATGAATTTGGTCATTTCCAAGCAGCATTTAGGTTGTTTTACTCTGCTCACCTCACATGGACTCGCACTGGCTAAATAAACATAAAAACAGATTTATCCTTGCTGTCTGAACAGTTTTCCATTAAAGGTTTGAACACATAATACTGGTAAGTGTAGCTAAAAAAAACTGTTTTTAAGTTACGACCGCGACCGGGAGGTAAGCTGGAGCAGAACAACATGCAAGCCCCGCACTCTAACCACTGGTCAACCAAGTCTTACAAAATAACACCTAACACACCTAACACACACATCCTGGGCTGGCCATTATGTGCATCTCTGTAGACAGGATGCACGGTTTTAACTGCAGTGTTTGCCCTCATTGTAGAAGTCATTTGTCAGAATATCCAGATTTCAGAACCAAGACCACCAGCTTCAGGAAGAGGAAACATACCTGATGATGCATGCAGTTTTCCTTCAAGCATTTTCAGAATTTTCAAATTACAACTCTAAATTTGCAGCTGATACAGTTAAATGCTAGCCTGGCAAGCCAGACTAAAACTAGTTCACTAGGCTAGATAAATGCATGAATGGTAAAAAGCTCAAAAGAGTGGATTTTCCGTGATATGGCCCCTTTAAACTGAAATCATCTGAAAACCTTGTAGTTGTTCTGGTCAAAGCATCTTGTGCATTTAGCACTTTGAGTTATCAGGACTTAATCTCTGCTACAACCACAGCACGTTGGCTCAAAACCTGCAGAACTGACCGAGTTACAATCACTTATGTGTTGATTAGCGCTGATTAGCTGTGGTAGTCGTCTTGACTCAGGTTCACTCCAAAAGTTAATTAGATGAAGAGTAACCAGTGCTTGTTTATCTACAAGAGCTCCATTAAACTCTGGGAGTTCATCAAATATTTTCCACAAAATTGACGATAGGCAGAAACATTATGATCCACCTTTTATTTCTGATTAATAAAATCTTTGCAGAAGCAAAAACTCAACTGATTTCCTGGAATAGCTTTAAAAAGACAATTGCACTTCTTGTGCAAAATATTCAACTCATTCAAAAAATGTAGTTCTGAAAACAAAGAAAATGACTGAAACCCTGAAGACTTTGTTCTGCTCAGATGTGACCAATTAAACTTCAAGATGCTAATTTGTCTCTGTAAGGTCTCACAGGTCAGATCACAGGAAAAAGCTATCTACAGTTATTCAAACCCACTTCATCACAAAGTTTCTGCAATGACAACAGCTGTGTTTCCAAAGCACAAATAAAGTCAAAACTGTTTAACGTGTGTGTGAATGCATGTACATGGTATGGCTTGTCTACAACAGTAAAAGAGCTTCTGGTCTGCACAGCCATCACATGCATTAGTAGGAAAACCCAGCATGCATCGATCCTCTCCAATTCTTCCACATTGACTGAGCTTATTTTTAGTTGGTGCTCGCTGGTCAAGCACTGCAGTAACGATCATTTAGGAGAATACAAAACACAGTCTTGTGTTGTAGTTGGATGTATAAATGTCCTCCCAGCTCGTCTAAACCTCCCCTTCCCCGCCTTGTTGCCGTGTGCTGCATCTTCATCGGCTACAGGAAACCTGCACCCAGCAGGGTCTCATCACATCCATCAGCACCTGGAATTGTGAGTCTGGAAAACAAGCAACACCTGAACCAACACCGAGCAACACAGCAGACACCTACTGAGTGATGCTCAACACAATACAATATTTATTCTGACGGAGGGAAGTTATCAGGTGGGTGGATGAAAACACACAGAGAGAAGCTTCATTTACAGGTGAAAGTAGCAAAATCTGAATATGGTGCAAAAGTAGGGATGGACCATAATTCAATAACAACATACTCTCACTGGCCACTTTATTGGGTACACCTGTCCAACTGATCATTAACGCAAATTAATAATCAGCCAATCACATGGTGGCTGCTCAATGTATTTAGGCATGTTGACATGGTCAGGACGAGCCGCTACAGTTCAAACCGAGCTTCAGAACGAGGAACGGGTGGATTAAGGATAGATAAAGATCCAAGGCTTAGCCCAAATGAGTGATTTTCTACCTTTTAATGAAGCATTTCAACTTTCACTTTTTGACCATTGTAAAGCAGACAAAGCACGAGATGACACTTATAATGCCCAGCCTGTAAGTACTGACTTTGTTTTGATTCACTGGAACGTTAATGGGTGGACGCTAGCCAACTGTATGCTTAGAGCGCATCTCCTCCTGTCACTGGAACCAGATATAACTTCTTTAAATGAGGCTCATCCATCTAACATTACACCTGAGCTCAGTGGATTTACCTGGTTTGGACATAATTGCGCTGCGCATTGACGAGCCGTGAAAGCCTCTGCAGGTGACAGTTTTTCTGCGTAGTTGTTGATAAATCTCACAATGTAATCCTAAATTTGCTATTTGAACATGTGGTATCCATATGTTCATTTAATATTATTTCATGTTGCTTGTCCCCTGAAACTTCGAGTTGGGGTCGCAATGCAAACTCTTTTTTTCTCATTTTGTAACTTTAAAGAGCAAGTCAACCCCTACCAGAATCTAACTCCACTCCCACTTCATGTTTGAAAAATGCAGCAAATGCTGTTGCCTGGCAGACCAAGGGGGCGGAGCTGCTAACAAATACACACACACAGACATTGTGACATCATAATCTACCAGTTTACATCATAGCATACCTCTTAGCCAATAGCGGTGGAAGATTTAAATTAGAATACAATGCAGAGTTTTTACCTGACAACGGCACAACACTGCCAGTTTTAGGCAGAATATTTAAATTTTAACTAAGATGCACTGAAGTGACAAATTATTGACGGCACGTGTCTGCAGCACGATTAGACACTCGTTTCTTTAGTTTATCAGCAAAAAAAAAGGTTATTTGGGGTGACTTGCTCTTTAATTTATAAGGACGGTGTTGATTCTATTTATATCTGCGGGGATCTCAACAGTCGCGTTGCACTGTTCAAGGGTTATCTTGAAGACAATGAATTAACTTCCAGAGTGGTGCTGGACGGTGTGCCAAACATGGAGAGACTTTTATTAGTTTCCTCAAATACTCATGATATTACGTTCTAAACGGAAGAGTAAATCCTGAAAACGATAACTTTACATCCATCTCTGTAAGAGGTAGAGCTGTGGTTGACTTTATTCATTCATTCATTCTTTCTTTATTTATTTATTTGTTTATTTGTTTGTTTGTTTACTTACTTACTTATTTATAAAATATCCCATTAGCTGACAGATACTCGACAGCGAGTCTTCCTGGGGTCCAAATAATACATTTAAAACTTACATTACACACATGTAATGTAAGTGGGGGCAGCAGTAGCTCAACAGGTTGAGCGGGTTGTCCAGTAATCGGAAGGTTGCAGGTTTGATCCCGGCTCCGGACAGAGAATTCTGCTGTTGTGTCCTTGGGCAAGACACCTAACCCACGTTGCCTGCTGGTGGTGGTCGGAGGGACCGGTGGCGCCTGTGCCCGGCAGCCTCGCCCCTGTCAGTGAGGCCCAGGGCAGCTGTGGCTATGCCATAGCTCATCACCATCAGTGTGTGTGAATGGATGAATGATACACTGTTGTGTAAAGCGCTTTGGAGTCCTTACTCTGGGAGGCGCTATACAAGTGCGGGTCATTAATCATTTATCATTTATCACATTATATTACAAAAACTTTGTCAAATATTCAAACTAAACAATAAAATAAATCTTACAACTATAAAACAAACAGCAAGACAGCATGCTTATGTTATGACACAGCCTCTCAATTAACCTATCAGGATATTGTTACAATTATGCAGACAGGTACGATCTTAGTCTCTTTTTGAAATTGCACTTATCCTTATTTTTACTGACCTCAAGCAGAAGATTATTCCACAGTGAAATTGATCTAAACAGAACGGTTCTCTTCATATAATCAGTCTTCGGTTGTGGCAAATTAATCTGTCAGTTCTTTGCCCCTCTATTAAATTTTGAATGCACATTTGAACAAAAAAGTATGTAGTTATAAAAACTTTTTGGTGTTCTAGTATCAATAATCCTTATAAAAAACAGTAACATATTAGCAGATAGTCTTTGATTAGTCTTTGCTTAACCATTAACCAACAAAGATGGTCATGCATATCTTTGGTAGTTGTTCATGGTAACAATCAAGAACCAATCTCGCGGCCTTGTTTTGAGCTACCTGTGGCTTGCATAAAAGACTACTGGACACGGCTGACCATACGGCTGAATGGTAATCCAAATGACACAGAACAAGTGTACAAACAACACGACTAAGCATGTGAGCTGAGAAATGGGGAACACTTGCGTATTACAGCAAGAGCTCTACCCATCTTAGCTACAACAGTGTTGATGTGTTCAGACCACGACAGTGAGCAATCAAGCCAAAGTCCAAGTAATTTTACCTTTTTAACTTGATGTATATTCTGTCCATTCACCTGTACATTTAATATGGGATTAGCTAATAACCTGCACCTTGAACTAAATATCATGCTCAATGTTTTTAAATATTTAAAACTAATTTATTTCAAACAATCCAACTATATACTCTGTCTATTTCAATGGACAGAACTTGTTGAAGCTCAAAGCAGGCGGGAGCAGCATAATATTTAGTTGAATCATCAGCAAACATCGTCAGTTTAGCCTTTGTTAGTACATACGACATATCATTAGTAAATATCAAAAATAGCAGAGGCCCTAGACAGCGTCCTTGAGGAACACCACATTGCAGGGGTTCACTTTTAGATAATGCACCATTAAAATAAACTCTTTGAAATCTCCTTGACAAATAGCTTGTAAACCATTAAAATTCCATGGTCGATCACATCAAAGGCAGCACTGAAATCTAATAGTGTTGTACCCACTAGCATGGAGTTGTCAACTGATGTTAACCAGCTGTCCACCATTTGAGTCAATGCAGTGCAGGTGGAGTGACCAGATCTGCATGCGTGCTGAGACGTGGTAATCAAATCATTTCTGGATAAATGATCTTGCAATTGCTCTAAGACAGTTATTTCAATAGCTTGCTTACAATTGGTAGTGTACTAATAGTTCTGCTATTTAGACCACAGAAAATAGATTTGGTATCTTTAGCTAGTGGAATGATTTTACTCTCCTTCCAGAGCTCTGGATGCACACCATCAGTTAAACACCTGTTGAATATATGACAAATTGGTTTTGCAATATATTCAGCAGATAATTGTAGGAGCTTACCATCTAAATGATCTGTACCCACGGACCCACCAGGAGCCAGGGATTTCAGCAATCCTTCCGCCTGCACTACATCCTCCTGATGAAATTCGAATGTGCACAATTTATCTGTCGTGATAAAAAAATTTTATCGACTCATCACATTCGGAGTCAACTGTACTTCCCATTTTCTTCCTGAGTTTGAAAACATTTTTAATGTAATAATAATGTAGCTCCACACATGGATTTAAAAACGTGTGTGGAATATAAAGTTCTCACTCCTTCTGATCTGGTAGAAAGAAGTAATAAACATGCTAGATGATGGATGTAGGCTGCCTGATCAGTCTGGACTTTATTTACGTTTCCAGCCAGAAAAGTTACATTCTAGGGTAAATTTAATACCCAAGGAAATGTAATTATTTGTCATGAACGCCTCTGTGAAACTCTGAATAATGAAATGGACAAATATTGATCTAAATTTAACAGGAAAGGTCATCTAAAGGAACATCACTGTAACAAAGGGCCATACTGGAATGAGGAACTGTGGATTTTATGGTCAAATCTCCTCAGGGCTGAGATGCAAGGAACAAATGCAAAGAAGGGAGTGGTAGAAGATAATTAGCTGAATTTGATAGAAAACTCAGATTTCATAAAAGGCGTTTCAAAAGAGGTAAAGCACTTCAATTAGAGCTGTTACAAAGTAGTAGCACACAAGTGTTTAAAGTTAAAGTCCCATCAGTTGTCACACACACTGATGTGTGTGCAAAATTTGTTGTCCACATTTGACCCATCCCCTGGGGGAGCGGTGAGCTGCAGACACCGCCGCGCTCGGAAACCATTTAGTGGTTTAACTCCCCAATCCGACCCCTTAATGCTGAGTATCAAGCAGGGAGGCACCTGGTCCCATTTTTTCAAAGTCTTTGGTATGACCCGACCAGGAATCGAACCCTGATCTCCCAGTCTCAAGGCGGACACTCTACCACTAGGCCAATGAGCTGGTATTTTGGAAAGAAATACATAGGCTAGGTCCTAGAAGAAGAAAAATGATTCCATTTGAAGTCATTGGTAAGAATGGGGAAGCTATAACTGGGAAACACCAAGTATTAAATAGGTGGGAGTTGGATTACAGTTTCCTGTATGCTTGCTCTAGTTTTTGGTGACATCTGTCAGGATAAACAGTTACTTGATAATGAGATATTTTATAGGTTCCCACATGACACATTTTACACAATTCACATTTTGAATGAAGAGATCTCAGTGGAAGAAGTACAGGAAGTCATAGAAGTACAAAACCACATAAAGTGGTGGATTTCCCATCGAACTTCTCAGATGTCCTAGACTGTTAACCGTCTGTTTAACCGTCTGCACGGTCTCTTCAATTTTTGTTTTAAATCCAGTATAATTCCATCAGTGTGGCACAAGTCCATCATTGAGCCATTAAGTAAATGTCTACAAATCAATTAAAGTTCTATATAAAGCAGCGTCAACTTGTGTGCAGGTGGATGACTGAACAGGCTGGTTTCCTACCCCATTCAGGATGAAACAGGGGCATGTTCTCTCCCCTACCGTGTTTACTTTTTATGTTAATGATTTAGCACTAGAAATTAAGTCGACTAATCTGGTTATACCAACTGAGGACCTAAATCTAAGTATTTTGCTATATGCCGATGATGAAGTTTTAATTGCAGAAGATGAGACAAAGAATGTTGGACATTATGTACACTTGGTGCAACAAATGGAGAATTTCTATTAATTGTGAGAAAACACAAATTGTTCACGATGTCTATATGTCTAGGTGCAGAAGTGATTACATTTTCCATTCGGTGACATAAAATGTATGTATTCTGTAATATCTTGGTTTGTTTTTCATGAGAGCATGACGTTTGTTGAAGGCAGAAGAGTTTTATCTGAATCCGCAGGGAGGGCCTTAGGAAGTGTGATTAGTAAGATCAAATTGTTTACTGTAGCGTGAAGGATGTCGCTACATATTATTAAATGATCAATAAGATGTGGTGGTCCATATAAATATGAATAATCAATCTGATTGGTATTTGAATATTTAATTTTAAATTAGCTTTAGGCTCTTTGAATATTCAGGGAACACACACTTCATATTAATCCAGACAGAGTCAAGGATATAGATTATGAAAAAGAATTTTGTTCTATCGTTCTAAACTAATGATTATACATGACAAGGTATGAATGCACGATGGAATGTAAGCTGTATGTTTTGTAGCAAAACCTTATTAAGTATCTGAGAGATTTTGTGATGTCTGGGTTGTAAAATGAGTCGAACTAAAAAGTTGTAGATTATTCATAAAACCACCCGACATCAGTGTGAACACTGTACAACTCCATGGTGGCTCCTGTGTTATTTTATGCTGCAGGTACTTGAGGCTATGCAGATGCACCTGAATGTAACCTCATCCAGAACAGAGCTATTAGATGTTTTGTAGGGGTTCATGAGTATACTACTATGGTGGCCCTAGAGGGCGATATGGGACGGGAACCCTGTCTGATCAAAGAGTGCAGGGGTCTCATTTATCAAACATTGCATAGAATCCTTACTAAAACCGTACTTAAGCTCAGCAATAAAAATGTACTTACGCCGAGCAGGTTTGTGATCCATCAAACATGGAGTACGTACAGCTGCACTCATTCTCCGCTTCATAAATCGGAGACTAACGAGAATGTTTCTCAGCTGCATTTAAGTCACATCCCGCCCTCACCATGCCCACTTACTGCCATAAATAGTCAATGCAAAGTGCCTTGTGGACCTCATGCATGTACATAAGTCGGCTGTTGCAGCGCTCCGCCAATGGCGATGGCGACCGTAGATCAAGGCAGTTCAAGGAAGCGCTATTTCACAGAAGCAGAATATGAGGTAATTGTGGGTGAGGTGGAGAAATGAAAAGAAGTGCTTTTTCAAAACAAATAATGAAACCACGGAGTGGCGCAGCGTTGCTGAAGCCGTCAATGTTGTGTTCTTCAGAGAGATCTGTGGCGGGTATAAAAAATGGTCCAATCAGGATTCGGTCCCCAAACTCCCGGGTGAAAGTCATGCGCGCTAACCAGTCACCCAAACGGAGATCTCCCTTTTTCAAGTAGCCATGGCGCATGATCAATCTAGTCACAGTGACAGGACACACACACTGTCACAGACGCATGATGTTCTGTCTCAATCTGTCCCCCTGCTGATATTCTGCATTCCGTATTCTGCGCTTCAAGCTGCGTGTGTGCGTGTGTGTGTGTGTGTGTGTGCGCGCGCACGCCCGCATGTGTGTGTGTGTGTGAGGTACACGTGTGTGTGCGTGTGGGGGTCTTGTTCTGTGTGAAAACGAAGCAGTACAAGTGATAATACTGCAGGATTTCATAAATTTATCCTTCTCAGCAGCAGCACTGCAGGTGCTCTCCATGTCCAACATGTGCGTAAGCCAGGTCCTTAGTCAACTTAAAGTTGCACACATTTTCCCGCCAAGTTTTCTTTCACAAATCCTAAAATTTGCGTGGAAAGTTGCTTACGCAGTTTTCCGGCCCTGTTTTGTGCGTAAGCAAGCTTCATAAATGAGGCCCCAGGTGTTTAGCGCCTGTGGAACCGTCTTGTGCTCCTACCTGAAGACTCACCAGAAAGCTTTTTAACTGGGACAAATCTCACAAATATCCTTGGTCTAATGATGTTTTCACAATATTTTTTAGTAAATAGCACATTTTTATTTTTTAGAGTTTACAGTGCAAACTTACAAGTTAAAAAATACTCTGATTCAGATACATAAAGACCAGTGGAAATGTGAAAATTACGAAGTTACAGTCAGTTGAAAAGTGACGGAGCCTTATGTTGCTTGTAATCTAAAAAAGAAGGCAACAATCACTTTGTGCACAGTTGCGAGCTGGGATCCCGCCTCTCGCCACTGAAGTGGGGCGACACAAAGGGTTACAGGAGGAGCAACGTTTGTGTTTAATGTGATTTAGATGTTCTGGAAGATGAATGTCATTCCCTGTTTTATAGTCTAGTATATAATCATCTACGATGGTCTATGTTTGAGAAGATTCAGAGTAAAAATCCTGATTTGTTTTGGTTATCTGAGGGTTAAATGTTGTTTGCTTTTTGATAAAGACATTTCTAAGTTAGCAAAATGTATAGAGTGTGGAAACCTAAGCAAATGGCCCGTCATCCTGTTATGTACAACAATGTTTTTGTAAATGTACGGCCATTTCCTCCTTTTGTTAAATTGTGTCTTATAAGTCTGTATGGGCTGGGCACGTGTTGTGCATGACACTTAAATAAAATGTATTCATTCATTCATATAAACTGATATGATGATAGAATAAATGTATTGTTAGCTTCTACAAATGACTTTGAAAACAATTCCTCTCTGAACTTTACATTAGGATTTGAGTCATGTTATCCTCGCATGTATTCATATCCTTCTATTAAAGAAAAAACTAAAGTCACAGAAGTCACTGAAATTTTTAGAAACTCTGAATAAAACAAAGGAAAAATACCTACATTAAAATGAGGTCAAATAATTAGAATTAGAAAGCTCTACTGCCACTGTTCAATTACAGGAAGTGCTGCGGGTACGATCAAAGTGTAAAGGCCCCCGGTTGTAACATTTACATGAGTAATGAAAAAGGAACATATTAGGATAAATAAAAGCACTATAAACACTGCTGACATCTGAAAGTTAAACAGGTTATAGTGTATAAAGTTGTTGGTGCATGCGGGTTTCTCCTGGTTTAAACTGAGGCAGAGGTGGTACCGTCCTGACGACGCGCCAGCACGTGCGTACTCTGCATTCAACTGCCTCACTTTTTTAAAGGCTGAATATTTTTCTTAAAGTGTTCTAATCTAAGCTTCTGTTGATTAATATAATTTTCCATTACAACGTTTCAAGTGAAACTAAACTGGTTTCCTGCTAAAAAAAATATGAAATAAAACAACAAAATGATCCTGCTGAAATAACAGACTCTTGTTATGAAAGGCTCAATAATATGCATCAGACAGGTGTTTAGTTCCCTTTTCCCCATCTGATATATATATAGTTAGAATATTTTTAAATATGTGACCTACATTTCAGTAACATTTTAGGTTTGTATTAATAACACTCATCTTAGTCAAAATAACACATAAAACAGTAAAATATAATGTACTTCATTAACATGCATTTGTGTTGGAAATGGTAATAACATTTAATTTCTGCTGCTGTAATGGTGGCATGTCTATTATGTACGGGTTGGCAATAATCCAGATTAAATTATGTTCAAAGATGGAAGCGTTTGTGAATTACATACTACAACGGCTTGCCGTACTTCCTGCTCCTGCGTGTGGAGCAGACTTGTAGCAGTAATGTGACTCGTATCCAGTGTTGTGCAGTAACGTGTTACTATAACTCTGTTACATTTGTCAGTAACTAATACTCATATGCGTTAGTTTTTAAATACAGTAGCTCCGTTATCGTCACACTATGGTGCGTTTGTCTGTTACTAGCTAACTTCATAGAGTTTGACAAAAAAAAAGGCAGCTGTGTGCTACTTCCTGTTTACAGCGGTGATGCCTTGCGGGAGTGTTTGATTTGGAGACCTTGCAGTCATGGCGGATCAAAGCAGGAGCAAACCGAATCTCTCCTCATGGAAATATGCTCACCATTTCACATTAATCGAGCACAAAGAGAAGAATATTCTTGTCAAGTGCAACCTATGTCTTTCTGGATCAAAAATCCTTTCTACGGCAACAAACAGCAACTCCAATTTGTCGAAGCACCTCCAGAAACGACATGCTTCCACAAAGCTAGTTGAGAAACCGGATGCTAACCCCACTCGCAAAGCTAGCCATGCCCCTCCAACCAAACAACAACGGCTAGATTTTTACAGGACTGTTAGTGTTAGCCAAAGAGAGATAAACAAGGCCGTCGCACAGTTTGTTGTTGAGAACATGCAGCCTGTTTCAACTGTGGAATCGCTCGCTTTCGGCAACTGATAAGTATGATACCATGTCCAAGCGGCACACTGCAAATGAGAAGAAAGACTTTTTCCGACTACCTGGATAAGGAGTATTTGGAAATGGAAACTGAGCTTAAAATGGCACTGGAGGAGATTGATCACATTTCCACTACAGCAGATATTTGGACTGTCCACAACAAGAGCTACCTCGGGATAACTGCTCACTGGATTAATACCACTACCTTTAAACGCCAGAAAGCTGCCCTGGCCTGTAAAAGGATCAAAGGTAGGCACACGTATGATATAATTGCTGCCGAGATTGACCTTATTCATTCACTGTTTGGATTGTCGGCGAAAGTTACAGCTACAGTTACTGACAACGGCTCCAACTTTGTGAAAGCCTTCCAAATGTTCCAACCAGAGTCGCTCTCTGGCGACGATGATGAAGAAGATGGTGAAGACGTCATCTTCACTGATGTTTCAGATGTGCTCAGCACCGCTGCAGATGAGGGAATTGTTTTACCTCCCCACCTGAGGTGTGCCTCTCACACTATCAACTTGATTTCATGTTCTGATGTGGACAAGTGGCTGCTTTCGAATCCTACTACTAAAAATATATATAGAAGTGGGACAGCCAAGTGCACAGCTCTGTGGAGTAAAGCTAGCAGATCGACCTTGGCCTCAGAAATAGTGGGAGATACTGTTGGCAAAAAGCTGCTGGTGCCATGCTCTACAAGATGAAACCCTTTCTACGATGCTGTGGCAAGGATCGTTGAAATGCCCACAAGTGACTTGAATACCATCTCAGATCGTTTAGAGTTAAAATGTTTTCGTGAGAAAGAGCTTCAGTTTCTGAAAGAATACGGTGCAGTCATGAAGCCACTCACAGTTGCTTTGGACATCCTACAAGGAGAAGAGAACTGTTAAGCTTGGTTTATGCTTGACGCATTGACTTTCCGCTTGGTGATGCGGCTCGCGGATGGAACGCGCTTCACAACTTGCAGCGTTTATGGTTTGTGCGGCTTGTCTCTGCGGTGAGCCAATATTCTCCCAAACTGTAGGGGGCAGCATGGAGCTCTACGGCATGCATCCAACACTACACCATAGTAGAAGTAGAAATTACTGTTGTTTACAACATGGCATTCCAGCATTTTTAACAGCGTCCTCGTCTATTCCGACAGTGCGAGCTGTTTCTCTCCAAGAATTATTAACAACATGTTGATCACGGTGATCTCTGAGAGCTGAATCATTCAAATGTCTGTATTTACGAACCTCTGCCATACTAGTTCTTGCCGGTCCGCCATGTTTTTCCGCGTCCAACCATCCACTTGTACAAATTTTCCTAGGTGCGCGTTGCGGAAATTTTGGGCCGTGCGGAGGCGCGGTGGAGGGGCGTCGTTGTTAAAATGATGCAATTTCGCCGCGCGGAGCCGTGCAAACCTCGCGGACGCGTCAAGCATAAACCAACCTTTACTTTGGCACCCTCCTCCCCACCTTGGAAGTACTGATGCCAAAGACGCTGGAGATGAAAGGAGGTCTGACTATTGCAGCTGGCTTACCAGATGCCATAGCACAGGTAAGAAAGATCCATCATCACATCTAATTTTCTACTAGTACAAAAAGACAGAATTTAATCAATAGACACAACTCATTTTTACTAAAGCATGTGGTATACATTTGTAACCAAAAATATATGCTCTACTTACCTACATTATGCAATAAAAATGAACATTAATAAATAGCTTTGTGCCACAGTTTCTTTTTGCCAAATAAATGTTTAGTTTTGTCTAATCATTTGTCATTTGTCTACAGTATATGCTGTAATTTTGATGTTTAAATTTTTTTAGAACCAATAACTCAAAAATCACATGGTGGTGTACAGCCTTTAAAAAACTTGCTTTAAGAAAATTTTTTCAGTTATTTAAGGTCTGTGTCACTTGGGTGTGTTTTCAGGCTATCCAAAGACGTTTTACATCTGTCTTGGAGAACGAAGATGCAATGCTTGCAGCTGTCACACTTCCCATGTTCAAACTGTGATGGTTAAACGACAAGGAGAAGAAAGAGATGGTCAAGGGAATGCTGATAAAAGAATGCCACAACCTGGTCCTGTGCAGCAAACAGCCAAGATGCCGGTGACTCCAACAACACCAGACTCATGCTCCTCCAATGTGCAGGACGTTTTCTGCTTTGAGGATGATGATGATGATGATGATGATGATGCCTTCAGCACTATTGAAACTGAGGTATTGACGTACTTGAGAACAACTGAAACAGGTATGGAGATTCTCAAACAATTTCCAACAATAAAGGGGATTTCTCTGAAGAAAAATGCAGCTACTCCTTCCAGTGCACCAGTCAAGAGACTTTTTAGCTTGGGAAGTCTAGTGCAGTCTCCAAAGAGAGACAAACTGTCAGACCAACGATTTGAGAGGCTTCTTCTCATGCGTTACAACCACTGGTTTGAAGGCTAAACCTCAACTCAAACATTCATTTGAATCTTTGGATATTTTATAACAGAGATCATATACAACGGTAACTTCATGTTGAAACCAGTTTAATTTTTGCACTTGAAATAATACAGTTTAGTTTAAACAAGTTGCTGGCATGCAAGTCTCACATAATTTCCTTATGGTTTTTCACAGTTTAATATTTGTTCATTTTCCCCAAGTGGCTATGTGTTCAGATATTAGCACAATTCTGATCTTCAAAGAGACATTGAGGGATATTTCCATTTTGTTCACCTACTGATATTTACTCTGTCTTCATTCCATTTTGTATGAGACCTGTACATTTTTCAAGTAGCATGTGTGGCATACAACCAGATGCTTGCATTAGTGGACATACATGTTCTTTAAGAAAATTAGAATGAGTTTAACTTTCAAATTAGGTCAAACTTAAGTCATTTCTTTTCGAGGTCTGCATTTACTGCAAAAAAATAATAATAATAAAACATGTGTGTAACACTAACATGTGTAAGTTAAGTAGTCACTGTGACATTTGTTAAATTTCAGAACACTTATTTCATATGAATGCATGGTGTTGCTCAGAAAAGGTTTGAAATATTTTTCAAGAATGTATGGAAATAGTACGCTTCGGCAGTTGTATGGTCCTGAAACCACTTTATTATTTGCACTTTACCTAATACATCCAGCCTACTTTAAGTTACTGGCATTGAAGTTGAGCGTTGCTCATAGATTAAATTTTTTACCAGGTGTTATTTTTTTATTTATTTGTATTTGAATCATTCACTGGCCTGACTTGATTAAAATTGTGTTTAGAAATTACACTGTGTTTGAGTTTGAATTATATTTTGTACGTTAATGTAGATTCTCAGTCACCTAGGACATGATGATCTTGAAGTTTAAAATGAAAGCAACTGTACTTTTTTCTTGAAGTCCAGCTTCTTAACTCTTAAAGAGCAAGTCACCCCCTACCAGAGTCTTACTCCAGTCCCACTTCGTGTTTGAAAAATGCAACAAATGCTGTTGCTTGGCAGATGAGAGGGCAGAGCCACTAACAATTTCACACGCATACAGGCTCACAACAAATTTGTGACATCATATGGTACCAGGTAAGCCATAGGGTACCTCTTAGCCATTGACGATGTCAGGTTTAAATTCAAATGCAGTGCAGAGTTTATACCAGAAGAGGGCGCAACACTAACAGTTTTAGGCAGAAAATTGTAATCTTAACTAATATGTTCTAAAGTGCCAAATTATTGACTACACATGTCTACTGCACGATTAGACACACATTTATATGATTTATCAGCAAAAAATGTTGATTTGGAGGGTGGCTTGCTCTTTAAATCTCAAGATAACATTTTGTACAGCATTTTTAAGAATATATTTTAAATAAGTAACTAAAAAGTTACTTTTAAGAGTAACTCATTTCTTTTTGATGTGAGTAATCAGTAAAGTAACTAAGTTACTTTTTGAATGAAGTAATTAGTAACTGTAACTAGTTACTTTTTTCTAGTAACTAACACAACACTGCTCATATCTGCAGCGGTTCTGATCCGTAGCGCTGCAGGATGCAGAATAAACAGGATGGTGGGGACTTTTCATCCGCTTGTAGAGTTTAGTCTTTCTTAGTTTTACGACCATCAAATATTTTTCTGTGCCCCACTTGACCGTGAGACTGCTACCCGTTGGCTTTAGCATTAGCCAATGTGCGTGCAGCTGCAATTTTGATCCCAAACTTTGGACCGGTTCTGCCTTTGTGTCTTTGCTGGTTGCTTTATTTTCCTCCACTGCATCCAGACGACCACACTGTGTGCCAGTAAAAAGCATTTTTCTTACACGTAACTTACTTTTGTTCAATAAAGTTCTGGGGAAAATAGTAATTCAAAGATGTTGCACCAGTGAGAAGTTTAAAAATAGACAGACACACACACACACACCACTGTACAGCCCTGCTCTGATATGGAAGAGCCTGGGGGGAAATCAGGACGTCCAACCACAGATACCGTAAATCCTCTAAAATTAGCCTGTGTTTAATTAACTGCCAGGTATCATATTTTGGCCGGTGTCGGAGTCGGCGGAGGTGAATAATGGCCGGTTTTTTATTGTGGCCGGGTAGAATGTTGTAACAAGCAAGTACGGGGGGCGGTTGTGTCATCCGTCTCACTTTTGATTTGCCAGTGATAGACCGCGAGGGTAACTTTAACCGAGCGGAGACGAAGAGGAGGCGAAAATTTGTTCAAAGAGAACGTGCTGATTATGCTGCAGAACACTGGGGAGCAGTAGCAGGGGTTGTATGAACTAATCACTTGTCGACTTCCCCGCTCTATAGTGACTTTTTATGCCTGTCATCGACTAGTCGCTGTCACGTGATAATGACCGGCAAGATGCAGTCCACGGAAAAGACAGCAGCCTGCTGTCAGCAGGTGACAAGCTCTTGCGCGTCGGGAGGCAACGCGCTGTGCCAGAGCGTCGGCACTGACACCCACCGTAAAACTGACATTTAACCAAATTGTGACGTTTACCCTCTTGCAATTTAACATTCCCCTCGCCCCCATCCTAACCTTAACCAGCTTGCGCATGCAAAGCTCTGACTGTTGACGCGCTCCAGACATCTGCGTCCTGAGCACGGCCACAGTAACATTATCAAATCAGGTGTCGCCACCTCAAAAACAAATTTAACACGCGATCATGTCGGCTCATTTCCTTTTATGTTTTCTGTCTTTTATTCTTTTATTTGTGCCTGATGCATTTTGCTGCTGTGGAGCAGGCGCATCACCTGTTTTGTCCTCCAATAACTTCACCTCACTGATGCGGTCGGCGAGCACTCCGCTGTTTTTGCGGTCGGTAGAGCTTTTAGAACTGCAGTTCAAAGGTAACTCATAAGGTGAATATATATAAACCCAGGTAGCAGTTTTTCTTTAGGATTGAGAGGAGATGCAGGAAGATAACAGGCAGGACAGAAAAATTGTCAAATAAAAACAAGTTAGTTTTTGTACCTGGTGGTTGCAACAAACAGACACCATTGAAGGTAATCAGAAGTGAGGAACAGAAAATGAAATAATTATTTTAATGTTTAGAGCAGCAGGAACTCCGAGAGGCTGCAGGCGCATCAGTGAGTTTGCGGCCACTGCGCTGGGGGAGGGGGGGGAGAGGGCTGAAGCAGAAACTACCGTTGTTAAAAGAAATGTGTTTAACTTTGAAAATGTGGGCGCAATTTTAATTGTCAAAAACTCCAGCAAACCATTAGTTCATTTTGCTCAAATAAAAATTTAGGCCTGCCTCTAATTCGAGAGGGTGCTCGCTGCAGAACCACAAAGGTGGAGCTGCACCATAAGGTGGAGCTGCACCAGAGACAGCCCCGCCCATTCACGCAAACTCGGCCTAACCCACTGACTTCCGTTTTTGTTTTCAACTTTATCGCAAACTGACCTGACCCACATGAATTACGGCTGTTACTAGTTTACAGTCGTTAATGCTATGTTCTATGCTCCAATTAAACAAGATAAATATAACTTGCTACATGACAAAGACTGAATATATCTCGAAATGAAAAGGTTTCTTTTAGCGAATATCTGCCTACAGCTGGTCTAACAAATGTGGTGTACAACACCAGACTATTGGGTGGGCTCTGGTAGTTTAGTGGCAAAACCATCTGAGTTGGTTTTTGCTTTCCCCTCAGCTGATGCTGGTTCGATTCTCGGTGGGGTCGTCAGCAATCCATTTAGCCAGCTGAAACATTTAATTTGTTCATATTTTAGTTGTAATGTTTATTTTCAGCAAAATATTTATGTCTGTAAAAGTTCTTTGAATTTGGTCGTTCCTAAACAGCATTTTAGTTGAAACTCTGCTCACAAATGGACTCACACTGGCTAAATAAACGAATAAATAAATAAAAAAAACACAATATATGTTAAACGGTATACCAGTAAATTGTTGTAAACATAGTACTGGCAAGTGTCGCTAGAAATGAAGAAAAGAGGTTTAAATCTACCCAAAACTTACACTACTGGGAGGCGAACCGGCGCAAAACTGCATGTCATCCGACTCCATAACCACTATACCACCACATCCGTTATAAATCAAGTGGCGTTACATGTAATTGTGCTGCTCAATGTGTCTCTGAGATGGGATGTATGGTTTATTGGCGGTGTCTCAGTAGAAGTCATTTCAGAAATAATTTGTCAGAAAATTCACAGAATATCCAGATTTGAGAACCAAGACCAGACCCGCTTCGGGGGAGGAGACCAAATTGAAGCTGAGATGGGAGGAAAATGCATGAATGAGGCTAAAAATGGCTTTGGCGTGTTTCTTATGAGGAAATGACAATATAACATGATTAAAAGTTCCAAAAGTTAGATTTTTAATTATATGGAACCTTTACAAAAACTGTTCAATTAACTTCTCATCTCCGTCCTCAATCTTGCATTTTTTTGCTACAACACCCTCTTTGGTTCCAGAATGCTATATCAAGTCTGACAACTGGAAGGAATTGGACTGACTCTGATGGAATGGGCAGGGCTGACTCTGGTGCAGCTCCACCTTCTGGTGCAGCTCCGCCTTTGTGGTTCTGCAGCGAGCACCACTTGTCTAATTCTGGCCCTCCTTCCAATAAAGGCCTGGAACTTGATGAGCTTGAGTCAAATACAGGCCCAGGCCTGTATTTGAGGATTTACGGTATGTAACAACTAGCGAGAAAAGCCATTTTTGATCTTTTTCTGCAGCGGTTTTAGCGCCTTTCAGTGCACCGCTGCTGATACAGCGCCCCTGTAGTGGTGCAATGCTGCAACTGCAGTTAAAATAACATCCATATAGCTGGGGGCAGAGTGAAATCAGTCTGGGACAACACAAAATTAGCTGGAGGCGGACGCCACGCTAATTTGAAAGCAGGACAGAATGATGATCACTTGGGGAAAGAAACTGTTCTTGAGCCTTGAATAAAACTTAGCTTTTGAATTGTGGTTGAAAAAATTATTGAACAATCCCAGAAAATTGAGAACACCTCACTAATGAGCTGAGGGTTAAAACAGCTGTCAACAGCTGTCTGAGCCTCACAAATCCTTTGGCTGCAGTGGTCGCCTCAAAGTGTTGTTCAACACAATATTAGCTTATGGACAGTGGCTGTTTTCGCTTTTATTTCTGTTCACCACAGTTTGAAGGCAATGTCATGATTTTAGATTTATTTTTGTCAATATAAACAAATTTCAGCTGTTATTTTTCCTTTAATGGGAGGGAAATTAACTTGAACTAAAATGATTAAATAATAAATTCAATGAAATAAGTAATTAATTTCATGTTCTACAGATACTTCTACTTTACTCTTGTGATGTGATGTAAGTGGTTACTTTTGATAAATGAGCCATAAGGTGTGATAGTCCATTTAAAAATGAATGATCGATATTATTGATCTTTTGAAATTTGACCTAAGATGAAACCAGGTCTTTGGTAGTTCAGGGAAATAACACCTTCATAATAACTTGAGACAGAGGCAAAAATATAGTTTATAAAAATTACATTTCTAAACTAATGATGTCAGAACAAATTATGATGCATGATGGTTGAAACAAAATAACTGAGACAATGAATGAAATGATGGGATGTAAGCTTAGATGTTTGTAGCAAAACCTGGTTAAGTGTCTTAGAAACTTGTGATGTATGGGTTGTAAAATCAGTCTGGCTGTATGGTTTAGCAAATTATCAATTACTCAAAATCCAGCTGTGCAGAGTCTACAAACACTTGTGGTCAAAGTCCTCGTGCGATCCAGGGGGTCGGAGAGGACTGCCGGTGGAGTTGACTCCTGTGGTGTTTGGAGCACGAAGCTTGACCCCAAATACGAACCTCTGGTTTGAGACACTTCCAGGTGCCCGCTGGAATCTGGCGGAACTATTTAGCATCAGATGCAGTTTGCAAACGCTTTAACCTCGAGGTCAAAAAGGAGGATGATCCCTTATGTTTGGCTTGCCGGCCGAACCGAGCAGCTCGCTAGAACTGGCTCGTTCAGGAAGGGAAGCTAGATCCTGCTTTTTCTAGCTTCGCCGGCTATCAAAGATGAAGTCCATCCTGACTAGACGCGACCTGCACACAGTGATCCATGCATTTGTGATTTCTCGCTTGGATTATGCAAATTCCCTTTTTTATGGATCCACATCTTCCGCGGTTGCTCACCCGCAGCTGGGGCAGAATGCGGCAGCCCACCTTTTGACGGACACCAGAAGGAGGGAGCACATTACTCCTGTTCTGGACGCGCTGAACTGGCTCCCGGTGCGCTACTGCATCCAGTTTAAAATTTTACTTCTTGTTTTTAAGTCACTCTATCTTTATGCGCCTCTCTACTTGACTCAGCTGGTTCAGCCTTATGTACCTGATCGAATTCTTCGATCAGCAGACCACCGCCTGTTACAGGTCCCAAGTGATCGGGTGAGGACGCGAGGAGAACGAGCGTTCTCAATCTGTGCGCCTCGTCTCTGGAACCAACTCCCCCTAGCGGTGAGAATGGACCCTGTCTCTCTGATTTTAAATCACGCCTGAAGGCTAATTTTTATTCCTTGGCTTTTACTTCAGCCTAGCTGGCATTTTACAATGTTTTTTGTTTTATTTTTTGTTTTTATAGTAGTTACTGTACTACTTTTTATTACTTCTTCCCGTGGGTTGATTTTATGCTCTTTTACTGTACAGCACTTTGGTTGGCCTCGGCCGTGTAGAAATGTACTTTATAGATAAAATGGAATGGAATCATGGTCTGTCTTTACTCCTGTAGATTTCCAGGACATTTGCTTCATTCAGAAAGACAAGAAACCAACCTCATGCCCTGATGATTTCATTCCTACTACCTTGTTAATCAGAATGTTTGACCAAATTGGCCCATGCTTTGTAGATTTTATTAATTTATCCCTACAATCTGGCTCGGTACCATCTGTTTTCAAACATGCAGTTATTGAACCTATCCTTAAAAAACCACATTTGGACTCATCTCAGCCAAAAATTACAGACCCATTTCTAAAAGACCCTTCATCTCTAAAATGTTGGAAAAGGTTGTGGCAGATCAACTGATTACTTTTCTGGAACTACTCAACAGTTTTGATAAATTCCAGTCTGGTTTCCGTAAAAGGCATTCAACAGAAACAGCTTTGCTTAAAGTTTCCAGTGACATCATGATGGCTGCAGACAACGGGGGGTTCACTGTGTTAGTATTGTTAGATCTTTCTGCAGCTTTTGACTCTGTTGATCACAGCACCTTAGTTAAGAGACTTGGTGACTCGGTGGAGATCTCTGTAACTGTTCTAGACTGGTTTAGATCGCACCTTTCTAACAGAAGTTACAGTGTCTGTGTAAACCGGGGGTCGGCAACCCGCGGCTAAAATAATGACTGGATATTTTAACAAAATGCTTTATATTTTACTGCATTAATTTTACATCTGTATGCCAATTCTAAATGTAAAGATTGTCTGCGTAAACTTGAACAGGTCCAACCCGGTCTTAGTGTGAGACCGGGTTGACGGGTCACGCTTGTGCGTAATCATATCGGCGCTTTCTGAGCTGAAGACGATGTGAGATTCTGGGACTCTCCTCAGACGGCTCCTGGATGTGTCGCCACATTGGAGACAGGAACAAGCACTATTCAGCCAAAGTTTCATAATCAGGGAACATTTTCTAAGTGACAAGTCTTGCTTCGGTCGGAGGAATCTTCCTGCATGCGCTCTGGTTCTGCGACGTGCTCCAAGCCCCTCTCCACATCTTCAGCTCGCTGTAAACCGCACGTACGCGCTGACAGTGAGCTGCGCTGAGCAGTGTCCAGCTCAGATGTTCAGATGGGAATCTTTTCTTGAGTCATTTAGCTACATCTGCGATTTGCGAAACAAATAAAGTGTCAGTTCGTCTGCATGCGTCGGGGTAATTTTTTCTATTCTTTCTCCGTCAAAATAAACGGTCAAATAAGGGAACTGTCCGGTCAGCACAAGCCCTGCTTTTAACTGTTCTGTTTTCTTGTGAAAATTGTTGTAAAGAGATAAAATTAAACTTGATTAACACCAGAGCCAGGCGCACTACGCCCATTATCTCCATCGCTGTAAATGAGGGAAAACAAATTGATCGGATCCTTTTCTGACCTTCCCCACCTACAAAGTTTAATTACAACAATCAAACGTGACAGAGCCTGGATTTGTATTCTGAACAGTCTAAACATGTTTTAAAACGAAACGTATGACAAAAGTGGCACCTGCTCAGTAAAACCATCAACAGGGTGAAAAATATCAAAATATTGTAGGCAGAGACGGGCTACAGCTTCTGGATCCCTTTTATATAAATTGTTTTATTGATTATCGTCTTATGAAAGATAACTTTGACGTACACGAGCGACCGGTACTGGCTGCTGTCACCTGTTGTGATTGGTTAAAGCAGCTCTCTGCTGTCTGAGGGTAGGCCCCGCCCACAACGCCGCAGCTGCTGCGGCTCCCAGTGTTTTCTTTACTGTGGGAAACGGGTAATAATGGCTCTTTGATGGGAACAGGTTGCCGACCCCTGGTGTAAACCAAACCATGTTAGATTCAACTGATCTGTTCTGTGGAGTACCCCAAGGATCTGTTTTGGTTCCACTGTTGTTTACACTGTACACACACCCTCTTGGACAGATACTTGATTCTTTTCATAATGTCTCTTATCACCTATATGCAGATGATATTCAGCTGTACTGCTCCTTTAAGGATTCTGAGTTCTACAAACTGTCTGAATTACTAGAGTGTCTATCAGCTATCACCAGCTGGCTAGAAGATGACTTCCTTCAGTTAAACTCTGAAAATACTGAATATTTGATCATTGCCCATGAGAGCATGGTTCCCCTGATTAGTCTAAAACTTGGTCATTTATCCTCTGCCGTCAAGACAAACTTAAAGAGCAAGTAACATCTAAATTAACTTTTTTTTTACTGATGAACTGTATAAATGAGTGTCTAATAGTGTTTTAAATGTCTGTATTCATTATTTTAGCATTTTGGTGCATTTTCTTTAAAAATTAAAAATTCTGCCTAAATACCACAGTATAGCTCCACCTTCAGCTTAAAGAGCAAGTAACGTCTAAATTAACCTTTTTTTTTGCTGATGAACTGTATAAATGAGTGTCTAATAGTGTTTTAAATGTGTGTATTCATTATTTTAGCATTTTGGTGCATTTTCTTTAAAAATTAAAAATTCTGCCTAAATACCACAGTATAGCTCCACCTTCAGCTTAAAACATAGAATTTGACTCATTTTGAATAAATTTTAGCCAATGGCTAAAGAGTAAGATACTACATAAACCAGTAGAGTACTACGTAGCAGCTCTGTGTCAAAGTTATAAAAGCAACGAGCGTCTCGGCCACGCCTTGTGGCGAGTTGGGAGTTGGATTTGCAAGCGAGTGTAGGACGGTTAGCCGTAGTTTAGCATTAGCGTATAGCATTAGCATATCCTAGTCTTTAGTAGGGATGAGCCGGATACTCGTTTCAGACGAGTATCCGGTACGGATAAAGCATTTTTGACGAATACGAGCATGAAACGAGTAAAACGAGTCAATATCTGTAATCGTGCTGAGGGAAAATCCTCATTGGGTAACTGACTGTCTTCACGCTCTGTGATTGGCCAGTCACACAGAGCGCCCGCCCCTCCCTACACACAAAACTCTCTACCCGGCTGGGAGCGCAGTCCGGCCGGTTCATCCACGCACACGCACACACACACACACACAGACAGTAACGGATCTCGCTGTGATTGCTTCACTGTTTCTCACGTTTCTTCAGTTTTCCCTAGGTTTTCTTCAGCTCGCCTCTTTTTCGGTTGAATATTTAAAGTTACTTTTTTCGTAACTGACATGGTACAGTTGACAAGACAGAGCTGACGTGCTGTTGTCACTACCTCCGCTCCGGTCGGGCTTTTTATTTTTTTGAACTCCCTCTCTCACACACACACACACACACACACACACACACACACACACACATTAATCAACATTGTTTTGTTTAACTTTGTGTGGGAAAATGCCAATAACGTTAAGAAAAAAATCAGTTTAATCAAAATAAAATAAAAAATATATATATAAAGTTGTGTCTGGTTCTAGCATTTCACATTTCCTAGTTCTTACTGCATGAGTTCAGATGTATTAATCCATGCACTCAAATATTAATGTTCTGATTTTATTGAAAAACTTGTTCTGTAATAGTTCCTTTACTATTGTGATCAAAAATATTTAATCTCAATTCTGAGGCTGCACTGTAAATAGTTTTCAAATAAACAATAGCACATATCAACTTCTGATCAATTCATATCAATTTCAGATAATACATTGATGCAAACCACGCCCACTTCCGGCTAAACCACGCCCACTTCCGGGTTATGCCACGCCCATTCCGAGTACAGATACAGATAATTTAGTTGGTTGAACAGATACAGATACAGATAGTGGTGTACTCGCTCATCCCTAGTCTTTAGCATAGCTTTTAGTGTTATAAATACTTATTTAGTGTTAGTTTGGCTGTTGGATATTGTAGTTTAGTTAGTGTTTGGCTGTTAGTGTTATTAGGAAAGTAGTTCAGGTTTAGTGCTCCATATCGTGTTAGTATGGTGAGTAGGTGTAATGTAGTATGGTTGCGGTGGCTCTGTGGGCATTTTACCCATAATTCTGCATGTCTCGTTTGAAGAGGGAGGCTGTGCCCACCGTGGCTCTTCCGCGATTTAGATGCAGCCCACCGACTCTGCTCCCCCACCACGGCGGGCTCCAGTCTGAGGTGAGTACGCTAAATAAATGTTTTAACATCTTCTAAAGACAATTCCCTACCTAAATGCAAAGTTTGAGAGACGTGTTTCACTTCCTTTAGCTAGTCAGTCGGCAATTCTGCAACAGTGTCTCTAACTGACGCAGCACTAGTTGACAGACAGCATTACAGCGTGAAATCCAGCTTGTGACCCGGTTCTGTAAGGAATTCTGTTCAGGAGGTCGCATTTCAGGCTCTCCACATCATGGTTGACTGACTTTTACGTTATAACAATGATCACACACTAGGAATGTTATAAAGCACCTATATAGGACAGTTTCTTTTGTATATTATCTGACTTTATAAACTCCAACAACAATGTGCTTCTATTTTTTTTTCAGGCTAAATCTACCCAAGACATTGGCTGTCAGACTGATTTAGCTGCAAGAATGCACTTGTCCAGGCTGACGTGAAGCCTTACCGGCGTAGCAAAGGTGAATTATTTTTAATAATCTTCTATGTAAACATTTTATTATTACCTTCTAGTTTTAATTTGTTTTACAGATTATTGTTACAGGTGATTTTATGCTCTTTTAAACATTTATAAATGTGCTGCTTCTTTGTTTTTACATAGCCAGCCAGAATGGAGCTCACAGCTGCAGTGTGTCTGGTGACACAGGGACCATGACGGAAATTCATCTTCCAGAAGGTCCCAGAGCAGCGTCCACACCCCTGAGAAGACCAAGATGTGAGGTGTCTGCTGTTGATTCCAGCTTCCACCTCAATGACAGTGCAAGCTCAGTGAACTGTTCAAGGTAAAAAAAATTAAAACATTTCAGAATTTTTAAGATATTAACAATTAAATAAGTATGTGATTACATCATGACATCATGAAGGAGGCTACTGATTCTGGCCCTGTGACACTTGGTGGTGACGTGTGAGCTGATTCACCTGGTAAATAACTTTTACATTAAATATTTTGTTTTTGCTATCAAAAGTAAATTAACTAATAACCTGCATTATTGCAGGACACTCAGCAAAATATGGACTCTACACCATGAAGCAGGCACACATTAATTAATACTCTATAAGAGCACATAAGGTGAGCAACACCACAGATTATTGTACACTGTCCTGAATTTGCTTTCTTTCTGCATATCATCATTAGCCTGGCTGATCACCTGATAACTCCTGTCATCTGGTTATGAGAGCATGAGGACGTCCTCACACACCTGTAACCTACCAGCTCATCTGGCAGAATAGAGAGAGAAGAGACAACACCACATCTCCTGTTCCTGGAAAGCCTTCAGCCATCCTTCGATGACTGAGAACCTCCATCAGCTCTGTCTCCTGTCTGCCTACAATTATTATAATAAATATTGTGTTTGACAAGTTTTTTGTGCTGCCAAATATCTCATTTAGATTCCAGTTTTGATATTTTAATGGATATTTATAAATTACATTGATTATCACATTTTTGTTGCATGTTTAACTAGCTCTATTGTGATGAATTAAACTAGCACCTCACTGTTAAAAGCTCGTTTTAATTTCAAGCATGTTTAAGTATTTATGGACATGAACAAAAACAGGAAATATATAAATAGAGATTTATTTAATTAATATAACAAACAAGGGGGAAAGAGTCATTGAAAGGCGCATTCTTCTGGAAGCTCCTGATCCTGACAACACCAGACCAGCTGCAGACACCAGAGGACCTAGAACCAAGAGAGCAGCTGTTATCAGTAAATAAATAAATCAGGGCAGTTTTAGTGAGCTGAACACATTACAGAATAATTTTCTCATTGGGTATTTTCATAACTTTCTATGCAGCAGACTGTAACTTGAGCCCAGGGCTCCTGGACAGCTGCTATCCTGCATGTTTCAGTGGTTTTCCTGCTTTAACAGGTTAGATTAGCTGTTCAGCAGCTCAGCTATTTGTTGCTGATTAAAACCAGGTGTGTTGAAGCAGATAAACCTCTAAAACATGCTGAATACTAGCTTTTTAGGGCAGTGGAGTCAAACCCTGCAGCTAATCCAATGCTATGGCTAACGGCTACTTACCATTCAGAGCTGGTTCTGTTGGGTCGGTTCCGCTAGTTTCAGGCAACTCACAAGCTCAAAACAATAAGGCTCAGGTCCGCTTGTCTCCTCCAAATAGACTTGGTCCCTTTCTTCTCGAGTGTCTGGGTAAGGAGGGTGAGAAACGTCCTCCACTTCTAATAACTGCTCAGAGTGAAGGGAGCTAGCTTCGTCTAGTTAGCCATTGTCTTCGTCACTGCCGCGGCTCCGCCCTCTCGGTCCTCCAGGCAACGCCTACTAATGTTGCATTTTTTTAAATTGATACGTGGGTGGAGAAGGACTCCGAGGCACACTTGACCTGCTCTTTAAGAAAATTGGGTGTTATTTTTGACCAATCAATGTCTCTTGAAGGTCACTCAAAACATTGGTCTGAAACTGTTTTTATCATTCAAGAAATATCTCCAAACTGCGAAGGTTGGTGTCAAAACATGAACTTGAAATGGTTCTCCATGCCTTTATCTCCTCCCGTCTAGATTACAGTAACACACTCTTCACATGTTTTAACAAAAAAGTCCTTGACCACCTTCAGTTGGTCCAGAACTCTGCAGCGAGGCTCCTAACTGGAGCAAACAGAAGAGCTCACATCACTCCTATGCTAATGTCTCTGCACTGGTTACCCGTTAACTTTAGAGTTTATTTTAGAATCCTGACTAGAACTTTCAGGACTCTACATGGTCAAGCTCCTCCCTATATTACTGAACTGTTAAAGCCTTATGCTCCAACCCGAGCCCTCAGGTCCACCCACCAGAACCTTCTAGAAGTTCCAAAGACCAGATACAAAAGTCGAGGTAATCGTTCCTTCCGGACTGTTGCACCCAGACTCTGGAATGATCTTCCTTTATCCTTACGCAGCATCGACAGTCTGGACACTTTTAAACAACAGCTGAAGACCCTTTTTTTTAAGGCTGCTTTTAACTAAACCTTTTATTTTCTTATTTTTAACTCTAATTTTTTATCTTTCATCTGTTTATGAAAATTTATAATTTTATGACTTTATTTTCTCTGATGTTAATCTATTTCTGTTTTGAATTTATGATGTAAATCTATTTATGATTTTATAACTTTATTTTATTTTGTTTTGATCTATGTGAAGCACTTTGGGCTTCGATGTCTGTGATAAGTGTACTTACTTACTTACTTACTAGCATGGCACGTATGTTAGAAAGTTAACTTCTGGTAATTTTGATGAAATGCGTGTCCCTTTGGTGTGTTACACTTTACAGACACATTTTAAATAAGATGCACAAAACTGAATCATCCCAGCTGTTGCTTTCAATCTTTTGTGGTTCTTTTTGTCCAAAAATAAAACTTTCCTAACATCTATGTTTCAGCCTCCCCAAGCCTGTAGTCTGATTTATTCCATTTTTAGTTCTCTTTTATAACAAAAAAATGTTTTTTTCTGTGTTATGTAAAAAAGAAAAAATAAATAAATAAAAAGAACTAAAATGGAATTAGAAACTAGACACAGCAAGTACATACCAAAGAAGTCTGATTTATACTTTTCCATCATGCTTTGGTGCGAAGACTAGCAACATCATCATGCATCGTGTGAAGACAGGCAACGCCATCATGCATCGGTGCGAAGAAACGCAACGCCATCATGCATCGTTGCGAAGACTGGCAGCGCCATCATGCATCGTGCCAAGACACGCAACGGCATCATGTGTCGGTGCGAAGACATGCAATGCCATCAAGTATCGGTGCAAAGACACGCAACGCCATCATGCATCAGTGTAAAGACACACAACACCATCATGCGTCAGTGCAAAGAAACGCAATGCCATCACGCATCGTTGTGAAGACTAGCAATGGCATCATGCTTCGGTGCGAAGACTAGTACCGCCATCATGCTTCGGTGCCAAGACATGCAACGCCATTATATGTCGGTGCGAAGACATGCAACGCCATCATGCAATGGTGCAAAGACATGCAACACCATCATGCGTCGGTGTAAAGACACGCAACACCATCAAGTATCGGTGCAAAGACACGCAACGCCATCATGCGTCGGTGCAAAGACACGCAACGCCATCATGCATTGTGCCAAGACACGCAACAGCATCATGCGTCGATGCAAAGACAGGGAACGCCATCATGCGTCAGTGCATGGGTTCTCCAACAGGCTCACAGAGGGTGACGGAGAAATGCTCAAAATTAGAAAAATCACTCGAAGGTAACGGAGACCGCAAGCTTCTGATTGGTCAGGACGTCGCTTCCTGTAAATCCGACACCAGCACCGCCGTTGCCCCGTTACAAATGAAGAGGATATCTAACGGCAGACCCATTTCAGATAGAAAAACGCATCGCTGAAAAAGTCTGAAAATAAGAATGTTTATTCACCCGTAACTGAAGCAGTACAGGAACAGTCTGGAGTTCATAATGAAAGAGGTCAAATCAATTACGTTTAAACAGAGTTAATGTAAAAAACTATGTGTTAAGAAATGATATGGAATAATGTGGGGTGTATTTTTTTTATTTTGATTTTGATTTTCTGCGTTGATCAGCAATAATTTAGAACTAATGTGTTGAAACAGCATTGAAGGATTGTTAGTTAATCAGTGGCAGCTGTCTTAGTCATTTTTAGTGAGCATATTTATTTTTTTGCTAATGGTGTGAATGGGGCAGATTACATATAAGATTTTCTCCTATCTGCTCCTTTCCATTGGAGTATTGTAAGTTGTATTCATTCTTTTATTATTTGGTAAAGTTACTATGTTTTTACATGAAATAAACGTTGGAAAAGAAAAACAAAAGAGTACAAAATACAGAGCAAACATGAATGGAAATGACATGAAATGTGGGTTTGGAGGTTGCGGCCGGATGAAGAGGTGGAGGAGAATGAAGATCAAGTAAAGTCTCTGAAATACATAAACACGTTAGTAAATACACTATCGGGGACCAGATGCACGAGTTATGGTGGCAGCAGTAGTAATTGTATAAGATTCAAACACGCAGGCAAGAGTAGGTCCTCTATGGGGTTTTACAAAAATCTGCACACTGACAAAACACACATTATTACAACACACACACACACACACACACACACACCTAAGGTGAGCTGAAATACATCCATTCATCCATTTTCTTAAACCACTTTTCCACACAGGCTTGCGGGAGGGCTGTTGCCTACAAAGACCTGACAGTCAGATTTTTGGAATGAGGGAGGAAGCCGGCATACCGGAGAGAACCCACGCATGCACCAGGAGAACATGCAAACTCCTAACAGAGACCCCAGACCGGGATGTGAACCCAGGACCTCCTTGCTGCAAGGCAACAGCACCAACCACTGTGCCACTGTGAAGCCCAGCTGAAGTATAACAACACAAAAAGTGATTGAAAGTGAAACCTTCACATGTCACTCCTTTTGTGAGCTTGACTGATTGTTTATTTCACTCAAACTGAAGTTTCATTTGTTATGTTCGAAATGAAGTGGAAAATCCCACTAATGGACTTCAGGTCATGTCCGATAAGAGTAAGCAGCTGTGAAAAATGCACAGAACACATCTGAGCATCTTATAAAACGCCGATCTGAAGTTCATCTAAGGAGCAAAAAAATGTCAGAGAAACAAAAACGGAGCAACAATCTTCTGTGGTTTCATCATGAAACGAAGTAAACAGTTATTGTTTTTCCTGTCAGATCAGAAACCACAAAAGGTTTCAACACCACAGCTAATGGTTGCCGGGATTGCCCTGCACTTCTTTGTTTGGCCTCAAATGTTCTGGTTCATAAACGGTTCATCTCCATTCAACTTCACACCTCAGAAATGGGTTTTGTTCTCTGTTCTAAAATATTCCTCTAACTTGAACCTGGGAAAATGATCCAAAGTCACCTTATTTATCATTTTATTAATGTTCTGTGAGGCATCTTTGCTTTAAAGGTCCTACAGAATGTGTGACCATGTTTTATTGTTATTTCCTCCTGCAAAACATCCCCAAAGTGGTTTTTGGCTTCACGCATGCATTTGCCTATCTCAGCTGCAGCTTTTCTTAAGCTCAGCAAAATGATTGCATCATCATTCCACCACTCCTCTCCATCTAGGTAGTGTTGAATCTAGATCCCACCTCTCCTGGACTGTACACACTAATGCCCACTCTCTCCATGTAGCTATCCAATAGCCAGTTCACCACTGGTGTTTGTGTTGCTGCACGCGCTGATTTCTTTTTCTTTGTGCTCCATGAAGCTTTGCTGGGGATCTGGGGTTATGGTATAAATGGGTGGAATGAGGCGGGATTTCATCAGATTTCCAGGCTGATAAAATGTCTCAAGAAAAAAATTACATTTCAGAACAAATGACATCTCCATTGTGCCAAAGGCAGTAAATTAACCATATATGGGCCTATCTGATAGGTTTAAAATGGCATGATAAAGGTCCTTTAAACCTGAACTATTAGGACTACACATCTCACTGAAGAGACGCTAATGGCTCTCCCACAAAAAATCATGTGACCGCTCAGTGATGGCAGATGTGTCACTGTAAGATGGCAGATGTGTCACTGTAAGTCGTGCAACGAGACCAGCGGGAGGGCTACTGTACCTCATCCACGTTCTCAAAGGCGTTGATGATATCGTAGGGCAGGCAGGACAGCAGGTCGATGACGAACCAGGTCTTCAGGTAGTTCATGCGGATGAGTTTGGGGTCAGATATCACCTCTCCTCCAGGACCAACAAAGGTGGTGTGAAAGTTAAGAACGATGTCGACCAGGAAGATGACGTCCACCACGCTATCCAGCACCAGCCAAACAATGTTGTTCTGCTTGGTCTTGAAAGAGACATTGTAGGGCACCATGATGGCTGTGTAAAAGGTGAGGATGAGGATCACCCAGTCCCAGGTGGTCTTGAAGGTGCAATAGTGTAGGATGATGTGGGGCGGCGTCTTCGGCGCTTCCTGCTTGTATTGTGGAAGAATGTCGGAGTTCAGCTGCAAAACCTGGAGACAGGAAGAAAAAATACTCAGTAATCGGTCGTCGATGGAATTCTTTAAAGGGTCTGTTGAATCGTGTCCTACATGTGTTAGTTCTCAGCTTCGACACCTGAGTCAGTGGTTGAATTACCTGATCATTTGGTCATAAAGGCTGCAGACACATGTATTTAGAGAAAAACTAATGATTTCAGGTTATTATCAGATCTGATTTTATCAACACTGCACCACAAATGCCAGGCCAGAGCATCAGCGCTGAAGAACTCCTTATACAAAGACTTCCTTCCCTCCTGATGAAACATTCAGATGTGTCAGCCCCAGTGAGCTGCAATTACTCTCACAGTGGGAATCAGTCAAAGTTAAATACCAAGTAGGAGCTGCAGAGCGGTAGAACAGCAGCGAGCTTCGTGAAGATGGAGCTACATCCTCACTAACGTTCACCGCAGCTGCCAATCAGATGGACCCTGGTCACCAGGACTTCTAAACTGTCGTACGTGAGAACCCTCAGAGCTGTATGTTACTGTGCGTCTCACCTCCAGAACAGAGAAACAGGAAGACGTGTGCTGTAGTTTGCTGAACATAATCTCACTCATACCACTCCTGGCTTACCTCCTCTGTCCTCTTTGCTGCTTTGGTGGCTTCCGTCAAGACTTTTCATTTACTCTTTTGTTCCCCTTTACTTCTGCAGTCACACGTTGTAATCACCACTGATGTCTGTTTTGAACCTGTACTGTGTGGACATTTTTCAGTCGGAGGACATTTTGCTGGTCCGCACAATGTGAAGCACCCTAAACTTGGTCTTAGAGCTTAGCTTTTAGTTTAGGTTAGTTTAGGTTACGGTTTGAAATAGAACACCAATGGTTATGGTTAGGGTATGGGATCAATCAATCAATCAAATTTTATTTCTAAAGCGCTTTTCAAACAAAGTGTGATTCAAAGTGCTTTACAAAATGACCCCAGATTCCCATAACAGGTTAAAAACATTTACAAACATATGCAAGCACACACACACACACACACAGACTCACACACACAAGTAAAAATTATATTAGGCTGAGTCCAGAAGAGCCAAGTATGGTAACGCAAGGAAACGCCATCAGAGGAGCCGTCTGTCCCAGCAGCATCAGGTCTTCCACAGGGATAGGCACAGTGGAGTCACCAAAATGAATGGAAGTCAATGGAGGTCCACACAAACATACAAATACAAGTGTGTATGTGTGTGTGTGTGTGTGCGTGCGTGCGCGTGCATGTGTGTGCGTGCGCGTTTGTGTGTGTGCGTGCACGTGCATTTGTGTGTGTGTATGTGTGTGTGCGTGTGTGTGTGTGTTTGTGCGTGCGTGCGTGTGTGGTGTGTGTGTTTGTGCGTGTGTGGTGTGTGTGTTTGTGCATGCATACGTGCGAGCATGCATGCGTGCGTGCGTGCGTGTGTGTGTGTGCGTGTGTGTGTGTGTGTGTGTGTGTGTGTGTGTGTGTACTTGCCTCCGCCAGTCTGGACTGCTTATGGCTAACTTCGTGTTTGCCTATTGGTGCCAGCTGTTGCAGCGTGTTTCGATTGTTGGTGAGCGCTCGAGTGAGTCGTGCAAACTTGGTCCATCCTACAACCAGAGAGGTAGAAAACACTGTTGGATCCCAACATTTGAACGTTTGCCACAGCTGGTAAAGAAGGAATCGAAGTGCCGCCACATAAAAAAACATAATCATAAAAACAATTTAAAAATACACATTAAAACTAAAAGATCAATAGAAACATATAATCAAAATTAATAAAAATCCAGTCCCTTATGGAAGGATGATTCTCCCTCTGAATGGAGTAAAAGAATGATTAAGCTCTTTGTAATCCGTTACATTCCTGTTTCGTGCACCTCAGTTATAGCATTGAAGCAGAAAGCGGAAGCAGCTGAACTTAAATTGATGAACTACTGAGTGAATCCTGAAAAGGGATTACACAACAAGAGGCTAAACGGAGTTTAACTGAGTTAAAACAGTTTTGAGCAAGGATCAGTGCAGACGGGCTCAACGGGTGATGTCCCGCCCACATCTCTCTACCTACCGAATGAAGAAGAAGACTGTAGAATGAAGCAACTTTCACTGTGAAAAGCAATCAAACCAAATTAAAACAGAATCCCAAACGTACCAAAGACGGTTTGGACTGTTACCGAGACAAAAGGTTGAAAATATCAAGAACATAACTTTTGTGTTCACTAAACTCGTCTCCATCCAAATCAGAACCGCTTCAAATAAACAACAGAATAAGAGTTTCATATTGTGAGCTGGTTTTTAACATTAACTCGATGTGGGTCGAACAGCTGCTCTACACAACATCATGGCTTCCAGCCAGCTACAACAATCAGCCTGATGCCTGACGGCGACCGTGCTGCTGCCTCAGCTCCTCACACTCATCAGATGACTTTGTGAAATGTGTCGCCAGAGGCTGCAGGTACTGGCCATCTGTGAAGCTTTTATTGCTGCATACAAAGCAAACAAAGCTCTACGATGTTTTTACATCCGTGCTTTGTCACGTTTTCATCTCTTCTCCTTTTTGTTTACTGAGCCACTATTTATCTACTGCCCCTGATCTGCCGTCAGTCCCCAACACAAAGCTTCAGGTGGATTAAAGGAGGAGGAAACCCTCCAGTTAGAACATGAACCCGATCCATCAGAACTGGGAGGATGTTGTTTTAACCCTGTTGATGTTTACTGTACTAATGGCACTTTATTGCAGACCCCTCTCACTCAACTGATGCTGATATGTTGTGGCACGCTGAGCCGTGGGAACAGCCAGAAACACAGCGCAGGAGTCGGTCTACGTCACGAGCAGGCGCCTGCAGCAGCGCATCTCCCTTCCTCACCAACAGCCTCTCCTGACCCCGATCACCAGGCGGGTTGAAATGCAGCCCACAGCTCTCAGCCGGCCAGTTCTGCAGCAAATCTGTCCTCAAAAAGGGCTGAACGCTGTGTTGTGCTGGCTGTGACTATAGCTGAGGAAAAATATAAACGTCTGTTTTTCCGTGCACCATAGAGCTAGAATCACAGCTAAAGCACTGGTGCAAGCAAGGCAGCTCAAAAACATGCCGACTTTCACTCATGTTCAACTTTCATAACCAAACAAGGGAAGGAATAATTACCTCTGCCCAAATGTTCAGCTAAATAATCACTCATCATTCATGTGCAAAGAAATCTAATCAGCAAATCAGAACGGAGAAGAAAGATAACCTGGAGGGTCTGAACTTGGGTGGTACGATATTATAATCATGGTTTCACGATTAGTGTGTTAGCCTGTTTCAGTTTCTGTAAAAAATAAAAAGCTTAATTTTTGACACCTGGTCAGGGTTAACGAACATGACGCGTTTATTCAAGTCAACTCTAAAGGATGGAGTCATCTAATTACATGAGACGCTAAATTCCTACTAGTGCCATTGCGATGAAGATCCTTAAATATAATTTCTACTTGTTGATATCCTTACTTCCAACATTGACTAATAAGTTTACTATTTGGGCAAGAATAGAGAAGAACATGGTACAACACTGCTAAATGAACCCTAGTTTGCTGGAACTGTTAACTCACTCAGTCACAAACATAATCTGACCCAGTTGTAGCTTATTTGTACGCATGACGACCTCAGAGATTCAGGTGATCACAGCTGGATGCTTTAACCATAACTTTTTTCTGAAAGCTCTGCAGTTGGGCGAGCCATCGGCCTGAATTTCTCCTTTAGCATCTTTGGGTAAAATATTCCCAAACGGGAAATTTCAAGCGCTTAATAAGTGGATGTAGAGAAGTGCTGTGGAGTTCAGAACCTGCTGATCTGGGATTTGAACCCACAGCTATCACAACTAAGAGCAGCTTGAATAAGGACTGGTCCCTACTAAGGTCTTCAGATGGAGTCTAGCATCAGAAGGTCTCAGCAGGTGTCACTCCTGTGTCTGGATCCAGATGACCCAATGAATTATAGACCAATATCTAACCTTCCATTTTTATCCAAAGTCCTGGAGAAAATAGTGGCCATCCAAGTATGTGAGCATTTAAACACTAATGCTCTGTTTGAGGAATTTCAGTCTGGTTTTAGAGAGTATCACAGCACTGAAACTGCATTAGTGAGAGTTACAAATGATATTCTCATGGCCTCAGATAAGAATATTGTGTCTGTTCTAGTCTTGTTACATCTCAGAGCAGCTTTTGACACAGTTGATCACAATGTTCTTTTAGAAAGACTTGAACATGTTGTAGGGATCAAAGGAACAGCGTTAGGCTGGATTAAATCCTACCTGTCTGACAGATTTCATTTTGTAAATGTACATGACAAATCGTCGTCATACTCCAGGGTTACTTGTGGAGTACCACAGGGTTCAGTGCTTGGACCAATTCTTTTTAATACATATATGCTTCCAATTGGTAAAATCATTAGACAGCATGGGATAAACTTTCACTGTTATGCTGACGACACTCAGTTATATTTATCCATTAACCCTGATGAACCTAATCGGTTGGGTAGATTACAGGCTTGTCTTGAGGACATAAATCATTGGATGACTCTAAACTTTTTGCTTTTAAATCAAGACAAGACGGAAGTTCTCATCTTTTGACCAGAAATCCAGAAAAGGAAATTGCTTAACCCTAACCCTAACCCTAACCCAATCACCTGATCTGAGAATAAAAAAGAGAGATCATATCTCTCCTGTCTTAGCTTCCCTACATTGGCTGCCTGTTAAATTCAGAATAGATTTTAAGATCCTTCTTCTCACATATAAAGCTCTTAATAATCAAGGTCCATCATACATCAGTGACCTGATTGTTCCATATGTTACTAACCGAGCACTTCGCTCTCAGACTGCAGGTCTACTGGTGGTTCCCAGAATATCTAGGATATAATATATATAATATATAACTAGGATGGGAGGCAGATCTTTTAGCTATCAGGCTCCTCTCCTGTGGAACCAGCTCCCAGCTTTAGTCCGTGAGGCAGACACCTTGTCTACTTTTAAGAATAGGCTTAAAACATTTTTATTTGACAGGGTCTATGTTAGCCCAGATCTGGACAAGTGGGGGAGTAGAGGGAGGTGGAGTGTACAGTCGGTAAAGATGGCTCTCCCTTGCCCTGCCTCCATCTAAAAGGCTAGGTTATCCAGAGTTATCTCTGTAGTTATGCTGCTATAGGCTTAGACTGCTGGAGGGCATACTGACCACTTTCCGCACTCTACTACTTTCTTCTACTATCTTCTCTTTAACTGTACTATTTCCTGCAATTTCAGCTGTTAACTTTATTTTCTCTCTAAGTGTTTTTCTCCCCAGAAGAAGCTACAATGTTGTTCTGCTGAGCTGTGGTGGCCTCATGGAGGGGGCCATCGGCTAGCACACTGCTGCTAACCACTTAAACTTTTTCCCTCTCCTGATATTAACACTTTACTCTCTTTGACATTGAATGTGCTACTACTAGTTTACCTGTTTAATTATAGATTCACAATAAAGTTTATCTCTCACCAAATAGAATATTTACTAAGAAATCACAATTAAACCATAGACACATTACTTGGTGTGTGTGTGTGTGTGTGTGTGTGTGTGTGTGTGTGTGTGTGTGTGTGTGTGTGTGTGTGTGTGTGTGTGTGTGTGTGTGTGTGTCTGTCTGTCTGTCTGTCTGTCTGTCTGTCTGCTCTGTCTGCTCTGTCTTCTCCATCCCCAGTGAGTCGTGGTGGATGGACATGGACAGTACTAGGACCACTCAGAGCAACAAACGTATTCATCACTACAGCAGTCAGTCAACGGGGCAGACCGCCACACAACTGTCGAAAAATTAGAGGAAGTAAATACCAAACAAAATTGCTCAGAGGACTGCATATGGCCCATGGGCCACACTTTGGACACCCCCATTATAGGCCAAAGCCCCATACTTTCCTCTGTAATTATGATGAAAACAGTTGTGTGAAAATATAAGTTTCATACCCAGCGTCACATGCATGTACACCTTTTAAAAGGTTCTGAAGACATGGTGCCACTGGTGCTGGCGATGTTGCTAACGGCAACAAACTGGCACCATGAATTAGTCCAGGCACAGAGGACAGGACCACCACCCACATCTTTGGTGATCCTGACAGCATTACAATTCAAACACAACCTGACAGGTTCTGGAGTTCCGGTTCTGCCTGGAAACAAAGACTCGCCTGCTCCGGTTCTTACCCAGACACATTTGGGCTTTTATTTTACGTTTAACACGACTGAACAAAAGTCGCGTTATTTACATCACAATAACATGCAGACCTCAAAAATACACAACGGGCAAAAAAAATACACAACAAAGTTCAGAGAATCACTTAATGAATAAGGATTCCTCTTTGCTAATCCCCATGGTTACCGTTTAAAACACCACACCTGCGTGGGTCAACATTCATCGAAATGATAAACTGCACTTTTAGAGTCAGATGACTCCAAAGTGCTTTACACAACAGTGTGTAATTCACCCATTCTCACACACATTCACACGCTGTAGGTGGTACGATGTAGCTACAGCTGTCCCGGGGCTCACTGGCAGGGGCGAGGCTGCTGAGCACAGGCGCCATCGGTCTCCCCGACCAACACAAGAAGGCGAGTTAAGTGTCTTGCCCAAGGACACAACAGCAGAATTCTCTGTCAGGAGCCGGGATCGACCCTACAACCCGCTCTACCTCCTGAGCTGAGCTTCTGCTTCCCTAATATCAGACTTCTACCAGTCTGTGTGCATGACTTGTTAAGTAAAAAATGTTTAATCATTTTTAAGATGAACAACCCACAAAAATCCTGGAACATCTGGATTTAACATCCATGAGGGAATTCTCAACACATCAGTTTTTATTAACTCCTCTGTGATTTATCTAAGAATAAAGCCTCTCGAACAAACACGCTCCACTATCTGTGCACCCATAAAGCATTGCTGTGAGAGAATGTGTTGCTGCAGCAAAACGCTCCTACCTTTAGTGGTTTCATCCTCAATGGGCTGCTTGAAGAGAGTTATGTCCTTAAAGGTGCAGAGAAACAAAACCACCTTGTCGTTCTCGTTCCTGATCGGAGCCACTTGCATGTAGAACCACACCGGACTTCCTACAACAAGACAGCACACTGTTTCATCAGGTCAAAGCAACGATTGTTACACGATTGGCCTTTGTGACGAAGGTTGATGATGATTACACATTTCTGCAGAAGAAAAAGAAGGGTGCTGTCGACATTAAGTGAATCATCCGGTGATGCTAAATTTTTCTTTAATATCAAAGTCAAGAGATGATTTCAAAGAAGACTCACTGTTTTTTCTGTACAGCAGGACCTCAAAGCAGTTGGACTCGTAGGTGTCAAAGGTCTGCCTGACTTTGTCGATGGTCTTCTTGTCCGTAAGATCTCCGTACATAAAACTGATGAAAACAAATAAACAAAGACACTTTAAACATGTAATCCTGCTGCATCTGCAGGTTTTCTGGAGGTTTTTATTAGGTTTAACAGATGCATGCAGCTCTAGTTGCACTGACTGTAATTATCCCTTATCAAGGCTCACTTTAGCTTATTTAAATACACGGTGATATAATTCCAACATTTTCAGTGTCGTTGAGATCTATTAAACACAAAGTGGTAGAGCACAAGTAAAAATGGCATTTCTCCCTGTTCAGATATGAGCAGGTCTTGTTTTTGCAAGAATCAGAGTTTTTAAATCAAATTATTCTTATTAATACAATCAGAATACTTGAGAGCGTTGTGTTTTTGCAGCTTCAGTCCTTTCTTGCTCTAAATGACATCTTGGAGCCATTTCAGTCTGGCTTCAGGACCGGACACAGCACTGAAACTGCCCTCTTAAAAATTTTAATGATTTATTCTTATAGCATCTAATGCTGGTGAGGCAGTGGCTCTGCTGCTTATTAAACAAGGTTCTTTTTGCTTCGGACATGAAGGTGTTTCCAGTTACCTTCATGTCCGAAACAAAAAGAACCTCGTTTAATAATTAAAAAGAGGACCTAATGAACATTGTAAAGGGTTCTGCTGCTGTTGGACTTAGCAGCAGCATTTGATACCGTTGACCATCAGATATTGTTGAACCACTTGGAACACTGGGTGGGGCTCTCTGGTTCTGCGTTGTGGACAGGACTTCCTCTGTTTTCCTTGGTTCTTATTCATCAAGAGACGCTGAACTTAGGTGGGGTGTTCCCCAGGGGTCGGTTTTGGGACCCCTTTTGCTCTCTCTCTCTCACCACTGGGACTGTTGTTTAAGAAACATAAAATTAGCTTCCATCTCTATGATGATGACTGTCAGCTTTATTTGCCAAATCAGCAAGAGGCCAGTGGTAGCATACGGCAGCTGGTGAATTGTTTACAGGACGTTACTCAATGGATGGGGTCCAATTTCTTGGCTCTGAAGGAGGGCAAAACTGAAATAATAGCTTTTACCCCGAATAACCACCAGCCCTTTTTATCGCTGCTCCTCTATGAGAAGTCTGTTTTACAGATTTGGGTGTTAAAGTAGATTCTACTCTAACATTTGGTAGTCAGGTGAATTCTGTTGTTCGTTTGTGTTTTTACCAGTTTAGGCGCTTTTCTAAGATTACGTCAATCCTTACACAACAGGAATTAAAAACTGTGACCAATGCTTTTGTCATCTCTAGATTAGATTATTGCCGCTGTATGCTGGCCTGGGCCAGTTCTTATTGACTCGACTGCAGCTGGTCCAGAATGCTGTTGCTATGTTTCTTTTTGAAGCACGGAAGTGGGACCATGTCACTCCCCTCCTGGCTGCGTTGGACTGGTTACCAGTGAAATGTTGTATTCTCTTCGAGATCCTGGTCTTTGTTTTTAACGCTTTGTCAGGAACTGCCCCACCATATTTAGCCTCGCTGCTGACCCGTTATGTCCCTTCAAGATGGCTACATTTGGGTCAGAGTGACCTCCCAGTGGTACCGCGGTCAAAACGTAAGTCCAGAGGTGATCTTGTCTTTTCAGTTCTGGGTCCTCGGCTTTGGAACCAACTGCCACTAGAAACAAGACGGTCCACATCGCTGCCCACTTTTAAAGCTAGGCTGAAGGTGCATCTTAGATCTGTTTCTTAGTTTTAATACTCGTGTATTAATGTTTGATCATCATTGTTGTTTTGCTGTTTTTAACCGGTGTCTTCGATTGTTTTATTTCTGTATTTTATTATATAGCTGATTGATTGTGTTTTAGTTGTTTTTACGTTATCTTCAGCACCTTGGGCCCCCTTGACTCGGGGTAGGAAGAGGCTTTACAAAAAAAACTTGAACAGTTCTGCAAACGTAAATGTCTGTTGGGAGTGAAATCCCAGAATCACACAAAACATTTAAATCACTCCAGATAGGAAAGCAGCAATATTCTCCCTCCTTATGAGTGATGCTGTAGGGTTCTGACTGCTCCAGGACAAGCTCTCCATGCTCAACGTACCCAATTCCACCTGCAGGTGGATCACTGACTTCCTGACAGACTGAAGACGGTGCGTGCGGCTGGGGAAGAATGTTTCCACCGCTAAGACAATTAGCACAGGATCTCCACAGGGTTGTGTACTTTCTCCTCTGCTCTTCTCCCTGTACACAAACTGCTGCACCTCGAGCCATGACTCCATTAAACTAATCAAGTTTACGGATGACACCACCCTCATCAGGCTCATCTCTGATGGTGATGAGTCCGCCTACAGGAGGGAGGTGGAACGGCTGGTGTACTGGTGCAGCAGCAACAACCTGGAGCTCAATGCTCAGAAGACAGTGGAGATGATTGTGGACTTCAGGAAAGTCACAGCCCCGTCTCTCCCCCTCGTCCTGACGGACACCCCCGTCACCACTGTGGACTCCTTCCGCTTCCTCTGAACCACCATCACACATGACCTTAGGTGGGAGCCATCCATCAGCTCCCTGATCAAAAAGGCCCAGCAGAGGATGTACTTTCTGTGGCAGTTGAAAAAGGCCAAGCTGCCGGCCCAGATGATGGTGCAGTTTTACACGGCCATCATTGAGTCCATCCTCACCTCCTCCATCGCTGTGTGGTACACTGGAGCCACAGTGAGGGACAAACATAGACTGCAGCACATTGTGCGCTCTGCTGAGAAGGTGATTGGCTGCAGCCTTCCATCTCTCCAGGACCTGTACGTCTCCAGAACTCGGGGGCGTGCAGGTCGGATAGCAGCTGACCCTTCGCATCCGGGTCACAGACTTTTTGAGCTGCTTCCCTCGGGCAGGAGGTTACGGTCCATCCGGACCAGAACCTCCAGCCATAAGAACAGCTTCTTTCCATCTGCAGTTAGACTTGTGAACAGCTTATAAACACACAACCATGCTCGTCTTTGGTACTTGACATAACGTCACGTTATCGGCCATGTTACCATTACCTGCCATTTTTTATAGCAAAGTTTTATGCTAGTTTATTATATTTTATTCTACTTTATTCTATTTTTAATCTTATTATTCATGTTATATGTAGCACGTTAGTACCGAAGCAAGTTCCTAGTTTGTGAATTATTTGTTCACTGACAATGGCAATAAACCTATTCTGATTCTGATTCTGATTCTATAGGGTCTGTTCGCCTCACATCACAGAGTTATGTGACTTTTGTTTAACTTCATTGTCATTTATCTGGGGGGCTTCCAGCTGAAAGGAACACATTTCCCGCTTAAATCTGCACCACAGTTCATCATTCAGCCACAGAAATGCTCACGTAGACATTTCTATTTAATCTCCACCCACTTTCCCTTCTTAATGTTGAAGTTCTCCAAAACCGAAAGGCAGCTCCATCTGACAGACGAACCACATGACCAAGTAAAGTAACACTGATTCCATCCAACATGGCACCTAACATAATAGCTAATAAAAAGGCTAGCAGTTAGCATTTTCTGTCCACTAAATGTCAACAAAAACAACAAGAACAACAGGTAGTAGTTTGCTGTTTTGTTGGCATCGCGGCGGAGCTTGGAAGTAAAAGTAAGAGAGTAATGTCTTCTGTGTGAAGAGGGTCAGACGCATGCGTCTCACGCTCAAGCCTACTGCACGCTGGAACGTGCTGCAGCACGAAACAGCAGCAGAACGTCACTGCTTCCAACAGAGTCGATTACAGTCTATGGGGGCAGTTCAAACCAACTGCAATGCGACAATTTTCTGACGCGTCCCAGAAGCTGCACGCCGCTAAAGATGGGATCGGGTTCTATTTCTGCCGCGAGCTGCTTCTGGGACACGACAGTTTCTGCAGTTAACATTGGCTAGATAGGAAATCTCACACGATTTCAGTGTTAAATCCCCTTTCATTTTCAAAATAAAAGCCTAGTGCAGTGATTCTACTTCATTTCTATGTAGCTTACATGAATACAAGTGACCTAATGGCTCATTTACTCTCAGCATCGTTCCAGAACTGCAGCGGTGCTTTTGTCATGGCTTTAACCCTGGCGGTGGAGAGGAACAGCATAGATGACATCAAACAGTGATATCAAATGTCATTTACTTCGTTTGGGTCTAATGGCGGATGGCATAAACTCGAGGGATTTTGTGATCTCGTGTGTCGAGCGAGGAGCACAGCAGAGAAGCTGCTTCTTGGCTGAGACTCTCTCGGTGTGCACTGCAGTGCTGCGATTCCGCGATGCCGATGCTCCCGGTGTGCAGTAGGGGTCAATGTGTGAGAGCTGGCAGCCCTGTAGTTGGCTTGTGTTAGCATTAGCTCCAGTGGCAGCTTGTCCATAAGGGGCATTAGGGTGCCACCCCATCAGTCTCACAGGAAGGGGAAGAAGAAGTATCACAAAATATTTTAAAAATGCATGAAAATTTAACTAAACAATCTCTACATCATACAGATTATAAATTCTGTGTATAATCTGCATTTAAGTGTAAATTAGAATTGTTATTTACACACGACCAAATTGTCCTGTGTCGTAGTGCCGGTTACTTTTGGGTGCAGCAGTCTCTACCGTAGACCTGGTAGTGCTGGATCTCCCTCCCCCCAATACAAACAATAGGAGAGCCTTTAGGCGCAGGGTTTAACGCCCGCAAAGACCCACGCAGAAGACAGGCAGGGCAGAGTTTCAGCTCAGGTCAGGACAGAACTGGAAATTCTCCACAGTTCACCGTCCTGTGGTGTTGCAGAGCAGCTGAGGTCACCTCATGGAGTTTTGCTGTTATGAAGAACCAGAACATGGTGGAATGTGGCATCAGGGCTGCTGAACACCCTTCTGCATGTAAAAAAGTGGATTTTTTTTACTACAACATGGATTATTACAATCTTAAATCAGCAAAGGTAGGACTGAGTTAATGCTTTTAACTTCATGAAATGAGCTGTTCGTTTTTCATGCTTAATTTGCATTTATTGGTGAACATGAAGCACTGAACAATTTTGCTGTTGCCGGTCGGTCAGTGTATTTTTATATAATCTTTTCTGCCTACTTGAACTATGTTGCTGTTGGATTAACAATCCAAGAATGGGACTCAGAATTTCAAATAATGTAAAGATTTATATATTATACATACATACACACACACACACACACACACACACACACACACACACACATATATATATATATATATATATATATATATGTTTTTTTTTCGCCCCCACAAAATATTCTCACTTTTTAATGTATCTGCCCATAAACCATCATTTAATAAGGAAGCAAATAAGAAACATGTTAATAGTACAAATTTATTTAAAAACCTTGTCATTCATTTGCATTTTTCCATAACAGTTCATGCAAATCTCGGCTGGCACGCTCTTTTCCGCACAGCTGTTAAGTTGCACCCCACCAAAGAAACAATTCACCAGCCGCCACTGATTAGCTGATTGTTAGCACTAGCTACAGCAGGCTGCAGCAGGGTTTTTACAACATTTGTAGTTCCACTATCAACCAGCAGGACAGAGAAACTTATTTTGTGTTTTCTTAAGGGAGCTTTTATCTCCACTGTCCTTTTCACAGTCAGGGAAAAAAGTATTTTATTTCATTTATTTGGCCTAATTAAAGGGGCATTATGGAAGTGTGACAGCCAAAACATGTATAGAAACAATAAATGTCTTCGTCATACATTCTCCTGCAATGCCCTGGTCCTGTAGAATGAGCCCTGGCATTTTTACTGTGATTGCCTGTTTTTCTGTAAAATCACAGAAAAAGAGAGATGCTCGGGTCGAGCAGGCTGCTTCATGCGCGTTCACGCTCAGGCATCGCCCGTAGAATTTGCTATCCGTAGCTTTAGCAGCAGAGAGACAAAGCTAGTGACAAAGCTAGCTACATTTCTGAGGACCCTTAGCTACTTTCTGTAGAACTTTCTTCTAGATATTTCCTGCAAATTAGCAACAAAATAGCCATTTTCGCTCTGAACCGTTCTTTGAACGTTGTTTCAGCTGTCATCAAGGATATAAATGTTACAGATACAAAGGCCATCATTGGCACTTCAGCTTGAAATGTTGGACTTTCGGGTTCGATCCTGGATGCAAACATAGTTTATTTAGAGTTTCTTTTTAACATTAATGGTATTTTTTTACAGTAAGATGCCCAATTTTTTATTTGAGACTCGCCGAACGGCATTGAATTCACAGATAAAAAAGATGTGGGTTCAACTTTCATTTTGGAACAATTTTTCAAGCAAGGGAAGGGAATGATCTGAGCATGCAGGAGGACTGACCCATCATAAACCTTTGTCGGCTGTGCTGAAGAGAAAGGTACAGAACAAAATTATTTAATTAATTAGCTGTGCATTCTCGTGTTCTCTGCCCTCCGGGCCACACACACACACACACACACACACAAACACACACACACACACACACACACAAGGGACTGTCTCAGCTGTTATTTTCGTTAAGGAGTGTGCACGTACAGCATGCGCGCCTCGTGCACGAGCCTCCTATTGAAGCTGCCGTTACGCTTTTGGCCTGAGGGGGCAATCACGAGCATAAAAATTCAAAACTCCGTAAAGTCCCTTTAAGTAGAAAACTGATTCAGCATTTTATTAATAACTAATTATTACTTATCATTAACTTATGATTTGTATTATAACAGCTTTCAGATTAATATACTGACTAATTCATTTTTTTCATTCCAGGAAAATTTGGCCTTGATTTGTATGCAAACCTGAACTTCAGGAAGGTGTTTTTCTCTCACTGGTCTGAAAGGAGAGGTTTGAGATACATAAATCTGTGCAGCTGAAGAATGTCTCCAGATTTATGAGCTGTCTCGTTGAGTGGGTGAATCACTGGTGTCTCTTTCCTCCTTTGCCACCGAGCACTTATACTTCTGTGCCTCTGATGCAATTAGATGGAAAGTCAATACACCTGCACTGGCCTTACAAAGTCACTGTTTCAATAAAACAGTTAAAAGATCAAAGATGCCTCCTTCCAAATATCCCAGGATTGCATTAAGACCCAACTGTCCTCCATCCCTTTGACAGCAGCCTGGAGTTCAAACCCTCAGCGAGCTCTTTTATCCTTTGGTGTCATGTCTGAACTCGTGCTTGGTGCCAGTGTCCTCCTCAGCTAAGAGGAGCAGCGAGTGCACAGACAAATCTGTGTTTCTGTTCAGCTTGATGGCCAAGAGAGCCTTTTCTGGCCGTAGGCATTCTACGGCCGTCGCCTCTGGTGAGATCTGAGAGGAGAGGATTCGTCGTTTGGAGTCGTATTTTAAAATGCCCTGAGTGACAGAAGAGTGAGACTCCATCCTGGAGCAGGGCTGAGTAAAGTCCCCCCAGCTCTGCTAAATTGGATTCATTTCAGACGCTCCCTGAATGGTGATGTCCTCAGACTGTGTTTTCCTGTTTCTGGGTCCAGGATCAGTTACCAGCATCGTGTAATCAGGTCTCAAATGTACTCTCATGTTAAAGCAGCAAAACAGAAGGGCACAAAGTTAAATGAACTATTTCATCTAGTTCTAAGATCATTTTAAATATCACTCATCTACTGAGATTTGCATCAATTACTTAACTGTTTGGGTTAATAACAGGAAAGGGTGTTGTAATAGTTTCCGTTAAGTCAGGATAGGGAGCCCAAGTCTCTTTTCTTTCCGGTCGGCTCATGGGTCCCTGAACAGAGCTAAAGGAGCTATTTTCAGTAACACTTCCTTTTACAGTCCCCTAATTACTAAGTACTTAAACAGAGGTTAAAGTGTAATTATAGTGTAATCTAAATGTATAATTGTAATAAAGTGTAATTATAGTGTAATCTAAATGTATAATTGTAATAAAGTGTAATTATTGTGTAATCTAAAAGTATAATTGTAATAAAGTGTAATTATTGTGTAATCTAAATGTATAATTGTAATAAAGTGTAATTATAGTGTAATCTAAAAGTATAATTGTAATAAAGTGTAATTATAGTGTAATCTAAAAGTATAATTGTAATAAAGTGTAATTATTGTGTAATCTAAAAGTATAATTGTAATAAAGTGTAATTATTGTGTAATCTAAATGTATAATTGTAATAAAGTGTAATTATAGTGTAATCTAAATGTATAAATTGTAATAAAGTGTAATTATAGTGTAATCTAAAAGTATAATTGTAATAAAGTGTAATTATAGTGTAATCTAAAAGTATAATTGTAATAAAGTGTAATTATTGTGTAAAGCAGTATTTACTGGGAATGATTAATATAAAAACTAGAATTTAACCTGAGTTACGTGGTAATAACTGTTTAAGAACTCAGAAACACTTTAACTTACTATGTATTTGCCCTGTAAGTACTTGGTAATTAGGGGACTGTAAAAGGAAGCGTTAGCCTATTTTCTAATCTGCTTTGCCTTACGCCCTGGCTCACAGATGTGCTGTACTGCAGTTTAAAATAAAAGTAATGATGGGTGTTTCGACCACGCCAGTATCAGCTTGTAAAAGTTCGTAATTAGCATGACTACAAATCAGACATCGGTATGTCGCCACATAACCTCCTCCCCCCTGGCGTAGCTGCTACGGACCACATGACCAGATTTATGGTCTTTCCTCCTGCAGGAAGGAGCTAAAGTTTTCCTTTTTCTCCTTGTCTGGTTCGATTAAGACACTTTGATGAAGCACATTGTAGTCCAGGACATTTTTACACAACGTTTACCCCCAATCGTAAAACAGCGTAAAAGTCACGAACATCAAATATGAAATCCACGGCACATAACAAGCGGAATTAGAAAAAGGCGTTTTTAGCTCTGTTGACTTGCATTCACTTTGTCGTTCTTCCAGGGACCCGTGGTCCGGAAGTAGATGGGCGTGACTTAGGCTCCCTATTGGGATTTTTACCTGCATGTGCTGCTCTTTTGCATGACTTCAGCTCTGTGGAAGCCCGACAGTTTGCAGAATCCATCATTGCTGTAGACTACAGGCCACTCCACAATCTGGGCATTTCCCAGGAGAAAGCTGGTCTCTGATGGATGAGTAGGAAAGACAATGTGTCAGCCCAGGCCACAGAGTCAAATATAAATCAGATAGCAGGCAGCAAACCTTCTCAGCCTGCTGAGAAGAAAAGGTAAAGTTGTGGATTAAAAGCTCAATCCAAGCCAAAGATTTTATCAGAACCCATCAGAATCCAACCTCAGATCAACATACAGAAGCTTTTTACTCAGTAAGCTTTTATACAGTAAATGTGAATAATAACTTAACCAAAAGTACTCCCACGTGAAAATATTCCAAATCAGATCTTAAATGTGTTCATTTTTTCCTGTTTCTGTTTGTACAAAATGGATTTTACATTTCCCTGTGCCCATGAGGCGGACACTTTGTCTACTTTTAAGAATAGGCTTAAAACATTTTTATTTGATAGAGCCTATGGTTAAAATCTGATGTTAGCCTAGATCTGGACAAGTGGGGGAGTAGAGGGAGGTGGAGTGTACAGTCGCTAAAGACGGCTCTCCCTTGCCCTGCCTCCAACATGCCTCCATCTAAAAGGCTAGGTTATCCAGAGTTATCTCTGTAGTTATGCTGCTATAGGCTTAGACTGCTGGAGGATACACTGACCACTTTTCACACTCGACTACTTTCTTCTACAATCTGCTCTTTAACTGTATTACTTCCTGCAATTTCAGCTGTTAACTTTATTTTCTCTCTTAAGTGTTTTTCTCCCCAGAAGAAGCTACAATGATGTTCTGCTGAGCTGTGGTGGCCTCATGGAGGGGGCCATCGTCTAGCACACTGCTGCTAACCACTTAAACATTATCCCTCTCCTGATAATAACTTTTTGCTTTCCTTGACGTTGGACGTTTTACTGCAAGTTTACCCATTTAATTATGGATTCACAATAAAGTTTATCTTTCACCAAATAGAATATTTACTAAGAAATCACAATGTAACCATAAACACATTGCTTGGTGTGTGTGCGTGCGTGTGTGTGTGTGTCTGCTCTGTCTTCTCCATCCCCAGTGAGTCGTGGTGGATGGCTGCTTATACTGAGCCAGGATTCTCTGGAGGTTTCTTCCTGTTAAAAGGGAGTTTTCCTCTCCACTGTCGCTAAATGCTTGCTTAGTATGAGGATTGCTGTAAAGACTCTGACACTAGTCAGTGACTTGATGAAACCTGCTGGGTTCCTTATATAGGAAACTTTTTACTGATTGGCTTAATGACCTGTCCTGTATTGGAATGTTTATTATGTGAAGTGCCTTGAGACGACTCTTGTCGTGATTTGGCGCTATATAAATAAACTTGAATTGAATTGAATCACTCACAGCTTTGCTTCACGGGTCATGAACTCATCCCAACGTTGTCTTAGATGCTCTGACTCAGAACCTGAGCTGAAGCGGTTTTCTAGATGGATTCAAAACTGGTTCCAGGTTCCTGTGACAATTCTAGTGACTACTGAAAATAAGTTTTCTTGCTAATTTTTTAAAGAGTTTGAAAATCTGCAACATGAGAGTGATGTCCTGCGATTCACCGGGGAAATAACTCCTGCAAATATTTTGACATTTCCCTGACAAACGTCCTCGCGCTGAACAGAAAGAGGAAATGACCAAAGGTTTATGGTGTGATGGGTGAGTCAACTGCAGTGGAGGTGGGCAATGGTGTAGCAACTAGCAAGCTTTGCTGAAGTGGACGGGGGTGTGGAGATTTCTCGCGAGGGGGAGGAGCAAACACGACGAGAGAACGCTGAAATAAAAGAACTGATAGTAAAGTTTTTGAGCTAAACTGCGGGAAAGGGAGGAAGGCACTCAAGTAAGAGGTCCAGAGAAATTAAGAAAAAAAACTCTGATATAAAAAATGTAAGAAACGTGGAGAACGGAAAAGAAATGAGGTGAAGCCGTAGAAACTGTACGCAGCTTCGTCCTACCCTGTGTCTATCTGCACCAACAGCCTGTGTTCTTAGAACGGGGTAGGGAAACCTGGTCCTGGAGAGCCACTATCCAGCACGTTTTGGAGGTTTCCCTGCTCCAACACACCTGCTTTTAATCAGCAGTTGATTAACCGGTTTCTGTAGCGTCTGATGAGCTGCTGAACAGGTTATTCAACTGTGTTGAAGCAGGGAACCCTCTAAGAACCTCCTAGAACAAAGTTTTAGGGTGCTTGAACTGCAGTCGAGGGCCACAAAAAGTGACTTCAAGGGCCACAAAAGGCCTGCACACCACACCTTGTACACCCCTGGACTAAAGCAGGACAGAACTGGTAACAGAATCAAATAACTTTTGTTAAAATAACAAATGTACTAAATAGACAAAGAAACTCTCATTTTAAAAGAGCCAGACTGAACTACGTCACACTGAAAATAGCATTCTCACCCATCTTGACTCAGGATGGGGAAGGCTGTTGCTCTTTTAGCGTCCAGGAAACAGTAAAGAACGCCTCGACTAGTAGAAGCTAACTGTTGGCATTAGCAACTGCACCACACGGCAGAACTCCTCCAGGCACGTGTTATTTGTGTAGATAAAACATCAACGTTGGAAAGTAAATTGAGTCAGTGGTAGAGTTGAGTTGCTGTTAGCCAATCAGAGGCGAGATAGATAAATGTCAGGAAATAGGACTGCAAGGCCCAAAACTTCGACCCTTGAGGACTTCAATTCCACGTTCCCGTCCAGGGGTGTGAGTCCAGTGGGTGTCCCGATCCTCAAGTGTGGAAGTTGGCCGTGCATCGATTCGGACTTGGGCGAATGGTATTACACACAATCCATTGCTGTGTGGGAATTTTAAGAATAAGGCAGAACAATGGCTCAAGGGCCTTTTCTGAAAAACTGTATTTTCAAACAAAATAAGTAAATTTTAATATGATTAATGATATTTATTCATGCTCTGAATGTTTTAGACTAAAGTTTTAATATGGACGGCAATGAACGTAAGTTTTGTCAGTTGTTTGTTTGAAAGTTGTTAATAAAGATTTTTTTAAAGTAGCACAAACAGCGACCAGCATCCAGGCATGCGTCGTGGTCGATGACGCAACGGCCCCTGTCCTAATTCAGATATCATTTTCACACTTGTGTACTACTCACTCAAAGCCTTACTGCACACTTCCTCTTAGTGCACTTGCTGAAGACCGTAGGACGCAGTGCGAGGATTGGGATTGGGCCCAGAAACAGTTCCAGTTGGGACATGACCCCACAACAATCAAGCTGCGAGGCAACAGTGATAACATAACTGCACAGCAGGGCAGACTATGGGTAATAAATACCGTGTCAAATATTCTATACAACGCCTTAAGGACAAAGTAAATGAGTCTAGTTAGTGAACGTCTGGAAACATCTAGAAGTTTTATGGAGAGAGAGCAGCATTTAAGGCTGGTTGGTAGAGCACTTACTGAAACATAAGTAGACCTTGTAACAAAGTAGTTATCTCTTTAGCAGGTAAAGCCTAAATAAAGCCTGTAGGCCTTCTTCTACTCATGCATTTTTAAAATTAACTGAATTCAAACGTTTCTGACGGTGGGAAACCAAGAATACACACATTTGTTCATTAAAGGTAATTTTAAAAAGTATTTGCTGACATAGTTAAATTATTGTCTTAACCATTTTATTGTGAGAACATCTGCAGCATTGTTTCCATGGAGAGTCGGAGTCATTAAAACTTCTTGTTGCAGCCTTCTGGGTGCCCTTTGCAATAAAGAAAGCTGAGTAGGACTCACTAAGAGAGGGTCAGTTTAAATCACCTCGGCCTTTCTGCTTCCTGCTTAAACTCCAACCAATTAACCACCGGAGTGTTTCTGCGGAACAGGAGATTTCAGCTAAAGCCACCGTCCTTTTTCAAACTGGCCTGTGGACAATGAACGCACACATTATTCTACGCACCGAGACGTTTGCCATGTTTGTTTGGAAAATAGATTTCAGTCAGGATGGGGAGTCAACAACAGAGCAACGATCAAGAGAATAAAGCTCTAAAATGGAAAGTATGTGGTTCCTTTCCTCTTTTACTCAATGGAAACTCATTATTCCCATTCTTTAATAGTCAAATTCCAACCAGACAATCCGGGAGAGGGTTAAAGCCACAGAAAAGAATTCTGACCTTTTGACTTATGAGAAAAAAGTCTGGACACTTTTCCTTTTCTGTGGCCCTAATCCTTTTCTGTAAAATGACAATAATAATAATTGCTGTTGTTGTTGTTGTCATCATTAATAATAATAATATATATTTATTTAACCAGGGTTAACCCATAAGCTCATGAGTTGGTCTTTGTGTGCCGCTGGAGCTTAATCCTTCAAATGCAGACGTGGCTGGTGGATGGACATCCGGTGACATTACAACGAACAAAAGCTTTTCAAAGAGGATTTATCTGAACAAGTGTGGATCCTATAAACGGCATTTTCAGTATTCTGGAACCTCGCCGTTTACAAGCGAGGATGGGATTGTGTGTCTTGCAGGAAGACTTCTGCCTGCCAGCAGTGAACGGCACAAAGAAGAGAGGATCTGAATATTCATGGTTCCTTGAAAATTAAATGAGGCAGACTAGCTACAAAAGCGCTATATAAGTTCAATGCATTATTATTATTATTATTATTAATAAAATATTTGAAGTCATAAAGTAGGGATGGGCAATGTGAAAAATAAATCAATATTTATATAAATTGCAATGTAAACCAAGTCACAATTTTTGTCAGTCTTTAAGTTCCTCTGGTATTTTTAAGTGAGATTTGAAGATATCAGAAAGTTATTTTGATTCCAAAGTTTCTTTTCAAAAGCTGAACATGCCATCAAACATTAAGTAAACAATAAACAACAGCTGTTTTAGATCGATGTAAGCGGTTTATTTCTTAATAAAATCTTCACGCATCACAAGAGAACAGAACAAAAATGGAGTAGCCCTTCTGTTGATGTCGATTTAGTAAAACTAGCATCAAAATGAAAGTTTTTTAAATCTCTGCTCATTTGAAATATAGTTTCTTTATAAATAAGCAACAGAAGAAGACAAACAAAAACATGTTTTATATCAGAGCTCATGTAAGTAGCCAACTAAACCAATAAAAGTGTGTGTGCTCACAAGGAAATGGAAGTTTTCTGACTTTAAACAGCCAACGCTGGTGCCTTATTGCCCATGATGCATTTCACCGTGTCCTCCATCTTTTTCTCTCTTTCAGGTGCTCATTTACTGTTTTTATAGTGATGTCCTAGCTGCTAGCTGCAGGAAGAGGCTAAAGCTGCAAAAACATTAGCCGTTAGCATATGAAGCTGCTACTCTACTGTATGAGGGGCGGGACTAGGCAGCTCAAAAATAACCAATCAGAAAAAAGACAGAAATGCCGACTGTACCGCGCGACGTTGTAGTGTTTTAGCTGTAGTCAAAAATGGCGTCTGGCGATGGCGCAGACATCTTTCTTTAGAAGAAAGGCTTTTAGCACTTCTACTTGTTGTGGTTTTAAAGACATTCAAGTCATTTAGAACAGAGGAAAGTGCTGCAGCAAACTCCGCTTCAGTCGCCATGTTTATGACAAACTCAGCATCATGGTGTGTAACGTATGCTACTCAGCGCTGATTGGCTCGGTTAGAGTTCCCAGACCCAGAAACATGGGTCTGGCTGGTCAGGCTAGATGTTGCAGGTGCATGGTTTCAACGGAGCGCCCAGAGAGGAGCATGCTAGCTAAGATGCTGGGAAACTGGTGGAACTGGTTAGAACGCCAAAAGAAAAGCAGGTGCAGCTCAGGAGCATGCTGAACTCATACTGAATGAACCACCTGACCTGTGTGAGCCCGTACGTCACATTTGTTTAAAACAGTAGAAACTAAATTGAAATACATTCGCTCCTAAGACATTATCCTCTGGTGCCGGTTTTCCCAGCTGGGAAAACCGCTGGAGCCAGATGGGGACATTTACAACATGTTTTTTTTTTCTTTTATCTAAACATACCAAAAGAAAGTCAAATGCCAGTGAAGGTTAATAAAGAGATGGGAACTGGAGAATATGACCAAAAGTGTCAACCAGTGCGGATTCAAGTCATTTTCATACAAGAACATGGACGTTCTGTGAGACGGTCCGGTCTGCCCTCCGGTGTTGGAGATGATGCAAAAGAGAAAAAGCTGCAGGTCTTTACTCAACAGCCCTTTAAAATAAATCAAATAGAAGGTTTGATTCGTGTTTGTGTTGATGACAAGTCCACGAGCTTTTGGACACAACAATCACAAAGTGAGTCAGGTAGGATTTCTATGAAAGAGTCACATTGCAGTGACTGCTACACATTACCTGTTACTTTATATCACGTTGCAGCTTTCCACTGATATCGCCAGCGACTTGGTTGGAACATCTTAGTAAAACATCTGGTCCAAACACTGACAGATGTTTGCATTTTCACATGAGGGCTTGCAGAAATGTTCTGGGCAGCAGTGGCTATAAACACACAGCCTGGCCAAAAGAAGTCACACCTGGATCTAAATTAGCAAACCGGTTGGAGCCTCCTTTTGGATAATTACTGCACGGGCGATCGTCTTCCAGCAGGCAACCAGTTATTTAACCCAACTGGTGCAATGAGTTGCTTCTCATTCCTGAAACAACCGTGTAAGACGCATCTGCTGGTTGTGGAAAAGACGTTGGTCTGTCTGAGGAGGGTCATGCATCAAGCAGAGAAAACATCTAAGGAGATGCAGAAACTGCTAAAACTGGGTTGAGAACTCTCCGACGCATTTTCATTTTCATGGATTGGCCACCACAGAGTCCAGACCTGAACACCACTGAGTCTTTGGGATGTGCTGGAGAAGGCTTTGAGCAGCACGGAGAACTCAACCATAGAAAGTAGCTTCAGACGACAGAAGCTGGAGTCTTATTTCCTGATATTTGGACATCTCTCCTCTGATTGGCTGAGAGCAACACAACTCTACAGCTGTGTCCGTTTGCTCTGCAACGTTGATGTTTTATCTCCACAAATAACATAAGCCTGGAGGAGTTCTGCTGAGTGGTAGAGTTGCTAATGCTAACATTAGCTTCTACTAGTAAATAAGTTCACTGCTGTGTCCTGGATGCTAAACCAACAAAAGCTTTCCCCATCATGAGTCCAGACGGGTGAGTCCATGAACAGTAGCAGTGAAGATCTGTCAGGATTTTCTAATCCTAGAGTTTCACCACCTGTTTGAAGCACCTTGTGGTTTTTATCTTGAGACGCTATAAAAAAGATTTTCTTTCCTTCTTTTTTTGGTTTTCTATCAGAAGCTAATGCAGAAGATAGGTGTAGGAGACTATTTTCATGTTTAGCCTGCATGCTAAACTTATTTTCAAAAATAATAAGTCAGAAAAGCTCTCGTAATTCTGATCGATCTACGTTCCTACCGTCACCTATGGTCATGAGCTTTGGGTAGTGACCGAAAGAACGAGATCGCGGATACAAGCGGCCGAAATGAGTTTTCTCTGCAGGGTGTCTGGGCTCTTTCTTAGAGATAGGGTGAGAAGCTCGGTCATCCAGGAGGGGCTCGGAGTAGGTCCAATGCTCCTCCACATCGAAAGAAGCCAGTTGAGGTGGCTCAGGCATCTGGTTAGGATGTCTCCTGGACGCCTCCCTGGTAGGGCTGGGCGATATGGCAAAAATAGAATATCATGATTTTTCCAATATTTTATCACAATTTCGATTTTATCACAATTTTTTATCCATGAATAGCATAACTTCAATTGCGTATTAAAGAAGAGAAACATTGAATAAATAAACATTTATTCATATTAGGGATAATCAGCACAGTGCTAACACACTTATATTTTAAACTCACACCAGAGATGATAAAAGCCCTGAGAGAAACAATTACAAAAATCAGTTTTTCTCGTTTTTCAAGTAACTTAACATAAATTAAAATCGTAAACATATTTAAAGTGCAAACATGTCAATTGCAAACGTATTGTGCAAACATTAACTTGTTCAAAATACTAGGTAGCTCCCAGTTGCTCATGTAGTGGATAATTAAGCTCAAATACGGCTCTTATGTGCGGCTGGACCAGAGATCGCTTGTGGTAGCAAATAACTGCGCATTCTGAATATTTTCTGCAACAAGTCTCTAAATAAAGTAAAAATTTCCAGTGCAGATTGGAGACAACCCATAGAAGCACTGATTTGATCTCATTTCAGAGAAAAATAGAACAGGTTAGATGCACCTAATAAATAAAATTACTAACAAACTCAGGAATCTTTCTTTGCTTCCCTGTTCTGGTGCTGAAAATATCACTAATGCGGATCAAAGGAGATACACAGATGAATGCACCTCTTATTATTTGGAGACTACATTTACTGCAGCTGGCAGAGGCAGAGATAGTTTCTATTGATACACGGATTTACAGAATCATTTTAAATGTTAATAGAGGAAGACTGCAGGAGGGAGCGGTAAAATACAGGGGGTCCCCAGCAAAAACAAAAAAACTTTACGAGTCTGATGAAACCCGCTGGTTTTCCATCAGGCAGTCACGGGGCAGCTCCAACGACCCAGTGACCGAGCTCAGTCCGGTACCGACACCGGCTCGGCAGAGGGTGAACGAGCCGAGGCGATGTCGTGCTCTGCTTAAGAAGCGGTGTTATTTTCCTGCTTAAGAAGAAGCGTCCAACGTGTTTTTACGCTTTCTCCGAGACACGTCACGTCGCTAAGTTGTTAGCGCCGCGCGCTAAGGAAAATGGTAAAATGGTAAATGGCCTGTATTTGATATAGCGCCTTCTAGAGTCCTGGAAACCCCCCAAGGCGCTTTACAACACAATCAGTCATTCACCCATTCACACACACATTCACACACTGGTGGGGATGAGCTACGATGTAGCCACAGCTGCCCTGGGGCGCACTGACAGAGGCGAGGCTGCCGAGCACTGGCGCCACCGGTCCCTCCGACCACCACCAGCAGGCAATGTGGGTTAAGTGTCTTGCCCAAGGACACAACGACAGCGACAGACTGAGCGGGTCTCGAACCTGCGACCTTCCGATTGCGAGGCGAGCACTTAACTCCTGTGCCACCGTCGCCCCCAAAACCTCGTTGTGGCTCAGCCGCAGCGAAGCCATGTTTGTTCACACACAAATGAAAACAAGCGGGGCACTAATATTAGGGCTGTCGCAATAATCGCAAGAACAATATATCGCGATATTAAGAAACCCACCGCGCTGCATGACGTGCCACCGCAATTACCGCACTTGATTAAATCTCGCGACAGCGCATGCTGAGAGGTAAAGCCCGCGCTGATCGAGGAGATAGTAGGGCACTTGTTTTTATTTCTGTTAGATGTTGCAGCCAAATTTGCATTTCAAAATTAAACCTCCTGAATGTTGTTTTTAAGTTCAGTCAGAGAATGCCGTTACTGCCCTTTGATCTGCATTCAATAAAGTGTTAAAAATGGCCATGTATTTTTTTCTAACATTTTTTAAATGTGTAAGCACAATGTTTCAAAGGAAATATTGCCATGAGTTTAGCAATTAACAAACAAATTTGCTAAGTACATAAATAAAAACGAGGTGCAATAATATCGCATACCGCAATATTGAGCTGCCCTGACTCACCGCAGGGGGAATTCCTCAATCGCAACAGCCCTAACTAATATATTACTATGACTCACTCTGATTGGTTAAGGGTCAAACAAAGACGTGTCATTCGCCTGGGGTAAGTTCCCTTTTCATTCAGAGGCAGAAATTCAACAGCAGAGCTGTGAATCGTGATAAAAAGGTCTCTCAAAAATGACAGACCGTCAGATGTGTAGATCGTAAAACGGTCTAAAATCATCATATCGCCCAGCCCTACTCCCTGGTGAGATTTTCCAGGAACGTCCAACCGGGAGGAGGCCTAAAGAAAGACCCGGGACACGCTGGAGAAGAGAGAAGTCTGGGATTCTCTGCTTAGGCTGCTGTCCCCACGACCCGACCCCAGATAGGTGGACAAAAATGGATGGATAGGTATATGGATGGATGGATAAGTAGAACATGGTTCTGAACCTGGTCTTTAAGAACAAAAGATTCCAAACTAACATCTAATGACTTTCCTTGGTTTAGGTCAAGTTCAAATGTCACGGTTGTTGTTGATGATCTCCAAAACTTTTGGGGGAAATATTCTGTGACACAAAAAAAAAGGGAACCATTTTACACTGGATGTATTGGGCACGTACTCTCCATCTAACTGTGTATTTCATAAAACCATCAGGAATGGTGGTGGTAGTGTGATGGTCTGGGGCTGCTCTGCTGCTTCGGGACCTGTACCACTTGCTGAACCATGAGGTCTGCTCTAAAATGAAGAAGAATATCTCGCCTGGAGCCCAGGAGCAGCTGGGTCATGTAGCAGAACAACCAATCAGGAACGAGGGCAAGTCCGATTCTGGACAAAAATCTGATTAAGATGAAGTTGCATGACTTTAACCATTCTCAGTTCAGTTCTGGAACGAAGCTATGGCCAGAAGTCCTCCTCAGCGATACGAGAAAGAGGATTACCACCACAAAGGCTCAGAGAGCCACCACATTTTTCACCTCAGACCAGGTTGTTGGATAGCTTTTAAATAGATTAATAATTTATTGATTAGGGTGTTAGTATAAGTAGGCCTCATCGTTCTAAAAACAAAACCTTGCCAATACAGATCATCACGCATATTCCAGAGATCCCTCCCTGTTTCACTTCAGTCATGATGTCTGACTAAGATTTCTCTTTTTCCCGTTTTTGTTTAGCTTTTAATCTTTGCCCTAAAACAGGCTTTTTCTCACCATCCCTGCAGACATCTCTGTTGTTATAAAGTCCTGAACATCCAAGAGCAGCCGTCTGGGCTTCTCCTACTTTATTTCAGCTGATTGATTCAGGGACGACCGACCATCTGAAGGATGATCTGACTCCAGCATAAATAACAACAACCAAACTTCTGATCCAGACTGGTGAGGGTCACGCGCACCTCCACTACCCCCACCTCCACCACAGGAGGAGGGCTGAACTCAGACTCAGGTAAAAAAAAAAAAAAAAAAAAAAAAAAAAAAAAAGACACCAAGCAGCTAAAATAACAGGCAGTAAACTGGTGATCAGCTGTTTTCAGTGGCTTTGCTCCTAAAATAAACTTTTAGTTATGATAACGTAGCAATGCGGTCTCTCCATGTCTGCGTAATGAGCTGGGTGGATTTTTTAAAGTATTTCTTAAAAAACAGAAAAGAGAAACGCAGCAGAAAGCGTGACGGTGCGTAACCCGCATTTGCTCACCAGCTGGCCTGTTTATTATTCTGAAGCTGGCACGTGACTTAATTTATTTCATTAAACTCGGGGAAAAAACTCGCGTAGAAAGTCAACTAATGAGAGTTATTGTGTAAAATTACTGCAAATCCACAAAACATTCCAGGAAAGTCCGCGAGACCAGAGCCAGAGCCGGACTCACCACTTGAACGTCGGACGATGTTTTCTAAAAAAGTGTTCTGCGGTGCCACCAGCCCTCGCTTTCCCCCGGGCATCCTGCTGCGGGCCGGCGGACAGAGCTGCTGTCGGTGGCGGGGCGTCTGCTGCTCGGAGCTCGGTACCGATTCTGCCTCTCAACCGGGCCGGTGTGGAAGCGCATCGTAACTGTGCGCTCGGGCTGCTCGGGGCGCACTGAGTGAGCCAAGGCGGCGGGCTGCAGACCGCTGCGTCCAGAGAGCGCTGGGACGCATGCGTGTCTTCTACTGGGAGCGAGCCGTGCTAGAGGTAGAGCAAAGAGCCTGTCAAATCAAATCTAAATAACAGAGTTGTTTTATTTAGATTTGATTATTTAGTGAGATGAGTTCAGATTCAATTCTGTTATTTTATAAAGCGCCAAATAAAGACCAGAGTCTCAAAGCACTTCACAATCATTCCAATACAGGTCAGGTCATTAAGCCAATCAGTAAAAGGTTTCCTAGGAACCCAGCAGGTTGCATCGAGTCACCGACTAGTGTCAGAGTCTTTACAGCAATCCTCATACTAAAGCAAGCATGCAGCGACAGTGGAGAGGAAAACTCACTCCAGAGGATCCTGGCTCAGTGGAAGCAGCCATCGTCATAGAATAAAGTAAAAATGAGAAAAATTTGCAGTAATTAGAAAAGTAAAAAAAAAATATAGAACAACACACTTATGAAAAAGTAGCAGGAGGAGCTGTGGACATAACATTTAAACATTTATGAAGTGAAAGTGTACATGTTGCTTTTTAATATCAGGTTGTGTACAAGAGCATGGAGATCATGGCCTTGCAAGCTGTAAATACAGGATGGAAGAAGAAGCAAATACATCATTTTGCTAAATAAAGGACTTAAATACCTCGATCTGCTCACGTCTCAAAGAAAAGCTCAAGTCTAAATCATCCAGAGTCGATGCCAAAGGCAGTTTTCTCCATCACAGCTCAGGTGCTAAGCCGCCCAACTTCTCACAGAGCTCTGTGATTGGTGTGACCTAAAAATGTCCGAGGCAGTGATAGACCTGCTGAGGCTACGATAGGAAGCCTAAGCCACGCCCACCTACTTTCGCACCAAGGTCCCCGGAAGAATGAAAGAATGAACGCAAGTCAACGGGGCTAAAAACGTTATTTTCTAACACGCTTGTTTCGTTCCAGGGATTTCACACATGATGTCTGTGAATTTTAAAGACACATTTTGATACCAAGAACGCGCTTATTTTCGAACGGCGGGGAACAATATTTTAAGTTTTGTGTGAAAATAAGTCCAGGACTACAAATGTGCTTCACGAACGTGACGTCATCGAACCAGACACGGAGACAACTGAGGGAAAAGGGCTGTAAGTTCAGCAAACTTCCCACAGGAGGAAAGAACCACCATAAATCTGGTCATGTGGTAAGTAGCGGCTACGCTAGGGGGGAGGAGCTTATGTGGAGACGTCACATATGCGACATGACGATTTCTGGTGTGTAGTCACGCTAATTACAAACTTTTACTAGCTGATAAATCTCAAAGTACATGACTGATGTGGTCGAAACAGCCATCATTACTTTTCATTTAAACTGCAGTACCACATGTGTGTGAGCCAGGGCGTGAGGCAACCCGGATTAGAAAATAGCTTTTAGCCACGTTGACTTGCGTTCATTTATTCGTCCTTCCGGGGACCCGTGAGCCGACCGGAAGGGGAGGAGACTTAGGCTCCCTATGGAGCGTGTCTATATTGACCTGTACACTGAAAAAAAAAGAATCAGCCAAAAATGTAGATGTTATGTAATTTAAAGAGCAAGTCACCCCCAAATCAACTTTTTTGCTGATTAACTGTATAAATGAGTGTCTAATTGTGCTGTAGACACATGTATTCAATATTTTGGCACTTCAGTGCATCTTAGTTAAAATTTTAATATTCTACATAAAACTGTCAGTGTTGTGCCGTCGTCAGGGAAAAATTCTGCACTGTATTTGAATTTAGATCTGCTACCACTGTTGGCTAATAGGTATGCTATGATGTCAGCTGATGCATTATGATGTCACAATGTCGTTGTGAGCCTGTGTGTGTATTTGTTAGCGGCTCCGCCCTCTCGGTCTGCCAAGCAACGGCATTTGTTGCATTTTTCAAACATGAAGTGAGAGTGAAGTAAGTTTCTTGTAGGGGGTGACTTGCTCTTTAATTATGTGCAAATGTTCCATTTAACTGTGTTGCAGTCAACGAAAGTCTACTTTTACCTGTTCTAAAGTCTGTTTGTGTGATTTTCTACATTTTAGTTAAATGAACTGTGAATGACACTTTGGTGTTCTGCGGCTCCTTAATCTTTTAATTATTAGCTGGTGTTTACTTGGGCCAAGATTGTATGTCTTTATTTATTTTTTGCTACTGCGTCTATGGGAGATGTTTTTGTTTAGGGTTTGTGCTGCAGCAGGAGCTGGGGCAGATTGTCCATGAGCAGATTCTCTGGTCCAGCGCTGGGGTGGGTTAGGTCTTATCTCAGATAGGACCATCAGTGTGCATGTTTTAGATCTGACTGCACTCTCCTCTCCTCCCCTCCTCTGGGGAGATCCTCAGGGATCAAGCCTTGCACCTTTGCCTTTTATACTTTATACCTTCTACTCACTCGATTTCCTGGGGTTAACTGGTGTTTGGGCCTAATGTTCCTGATGAGATATCCGAGAAGGATTTTCTCTCTGTTGCACCCTTTCAGAACTCTGAAAAGGAATTTTCATTTCAAACTTCGGAGTTGACATGGACCCCTCCTGACAGCAATATCAGTACAGTTGTGAGATCATGATTTTATCAGCTGAGGTGCCTTACCCCAGCTTTCCACGGGAGCCGTCAGCAGCACGTTACTGCAGCAGCACGTCATAGCTGCTGATAGGAACCGCTGTGGTCAACAGAACCTTTTCCACCGGAGCAGTCAGCAGCGCGAGTCGGCCGCGTCTCAGGAGCAGCATGTCGCGGCCTTTACGCGCCGGTTCTATTTTCTACGCGCGACGCCTCTGAAACTGGTCAAGTTCGACATTTTTGCGGAAGGAAAGACAGGAAATCGGACGCGGAAATGGAGAGAAGCTCCCGAGATTTTCAGAATAAAGAATGTACTGCCTTCCGGTTGCTTTACTTTTAAAAAAGGTTACTAACTGCAGCCCCGTGAGAAGTTATCACCTAGCTAGCGGTCTCCTTTGTTTTTCAGGTCCGTATTGGCGATTATAAAACGGACAGAACATAAAACACAAACCATGTTGTAGTTTTCTCCTGCTTGTTGTTGTGTTTACTGATGAAGTCACTCGTGTGACTTCGTGCTCTGTCGGTGACAGCTGCTCCCCTGCTGCTTCACGTCTCGTGGGAAGGGCCAAGCAGCAGCTTACGCGAGCAAGACGTGCTGCTGCAGTAACGTGCTGCTGACGGCTCCCGTGGAAACCCGGGGTCAGATCTGACTGCACTCTCCTCTCCTCCCCTCCTCTGAGGAGATCCTCAGGGATCAATCCTTGCACCTTTACCTTTTTTACTTTATACCTTCTACTCACTCGATTTCCTGGTGGTCGGTCACCTCCCGCTGCCGCAGTAAAGGTTTACATATCCATAAACACTGTTTAAATATTTCACTCTAATTTCTCCAATGAAGTCATGTGAGCAGATCTGTTTATCCTAGAAAACGATAATCAGATGAAGTGTGTTTGTGAAGAGTTTGTTGTAAAAGCAGAAATTGTAAAACATGGGTGCTGCTGGGTGGATGAATGCTGAGAATCAACAGACCTACGATAACATCTCTTTATGGAAAAACCCAAACAAATGGGTGTGTGTTGTTCTTTTTAGTTGTGTTTGGTGTATTTTCAGCCTGGTGTGTGATACCTGGCTGCTTGTCTCATGGAGGATGTTTCATCCTGGTTCCTTGATTCCGCTCTGTCACAGGCAGCTGACTCTCATCTGTAATTCTGCCACCTGGCAGGAGCCGTTAGGCTCTCAGTCCTTTGTCAGATCCTCCTGTTTCTCATTCTTCTCCCCCTGCTCTTTGGTGTCTCAGCACTAAGAGTATTTTTGGATTTTACCTGCCTGCCTCCTGCTGCCTGCACCCTTGGGTCCTGCCTGTACACAAAAACCAAGTCATACAGCAGACATTCGTTAATGTGTTCTGAAAGGGGAAGACGGGTAAAAACTTACAGGATGTGGATACGTCCTACCAACTCTTTGGGATTGCTGCCTTCTTAAAGCATCTCCAGTCTCTTACATTTTGAAGGAGTTTATGCAAATTTAATAAACTTCTACGCTGCAGGAATATTAAACATCTGAGCTAGACCTGACCGCTGCACTTGGAAGTGCTGCATGCTGCTGCTGTTATATGAAGATCGAAAAGAAAGGTCCCATAATCCACTGTGAGAGATTAGAGCTGTTCCTTAGGTTGTTGTCTGCATGGCTGCAGGTTCTTCGTGTTTGCTGATTCCCTGGTCCGTGAGGAGGATGGTTGGACAGCATCCGTCTAGAGTAACTCATTTAGGTCAGAACCAAACCAGCCCAGATGGTCTGGATTTGTTACGCTGCCTTCAATTTGCTGCATTTTTACCATCTTGGACCAAACTTGTTACTTAGAGTTTTTAATAAAACTTGATGAATTGTATCAAATGTCAGAAGAGCAGGTCCCTTTCTTCTCCAGTCCTTTACACACAGACATGAACAGCATGTGATCAGCTGGTCAGAAGATGCACACATCACAGATGAGTTACTTTTTCAGCACCACAAACAACATCTCATCTGTAAGGAGCACTTATTGTCTTGAACAGAGGGCTAATGGGGCTTCTGGGAGATGAAGTCACTAAAGGGAGAAGGGACCAGTGACCCAGGAGGGTATCTAAGGCTAGCTTCAAACAAGAACAACACACAACAAGTGCTTTCAGGCTGTGTTCAGGCATCAGGACATCAGAACTCACTGTCCAAAATCAGCTGAAGGTAAACACCGAACAGCAGCTCAGTTACTGGAAGCTCTAATTAAAAACGAGTCAAACTAAAATAAATGTAATATCATAGTTAGCATGGGAGGCACAGAAACTTATTTTCTACATTTATAAAATACAATTCCACATTTTTTTGTGATGCAGAAGAATGAATGGTTTTCCCCATTGTTCCCAGCTTGATTTTAGGGTTAATATGAAATATTTTATTGAGAAAAAATATATGGTTTTGTTCCCTGGATGAGAGGAGAGTAATTTGATCTCGTTCCCAGTGAGAGTTGGACTCCTCAGGCTGCTCCTCAGGCTCCTCAGGAACGGCCCCCCGATCCGAATTAGAGTGGTGTTTTGCTATTGGACTTCTGTGCCAGTCATGGATTGTCCATAATGAACACCATGTTCAGACATAAAGGTGTCCATATGTGCTCTTGGCACCAGGATACCTTAGGCCACAGCTCGATGATCAACATTGTTGTTGTTTCGTCTGACCTGCGGCCGCATGTCTTGGACACTCGGGTGAAGAGAGGGGCCGAGCTGTCAAATGACCACTACCTGGTGGTGAGTTGGCTCAGATGATGGGGGAGGATGCCGGTCAGACCAGGCAGGCCCAAACGTATCGCGAGGGTCTGCTGGGAACGTCTGGCAGAGTCTCCTGTCAGAAGGAGCTTTAATTCCCACCTCCGACAGAACTTCCAAAATGTTCCGGGGGAGGCGGGGGGCATTGAGTCTGATTGGACCCTGTTCCTTGCCTCCATTGTTGAGGTGGCTGACCGGAGCTGTGGTCGCAGGATCATCGGTGCCTGTCGTGGTGGCAACCCCCGAACCCGCTGGTGGACACCGGCGGTTAGGGATGCTGTCAAGCTGAAGAAAGAGTCCTATCAGGTCTTTTTGGCCTGTGGGACTCCAGAGGCAGCTGACGGGTACCGGCAGTCCAAGCGGAATGTGGCTCGGGTGGTCGCTAAGGCAAAAACCCGGGCATGGGAGGAGTTCTGTGAGACAATGGAGCAAGACTTCCGTATGGCTTCGAGGAGATTCTGGTCCACCATCCGGCATATCGCGGATACAAGCGGCCGAAATGAGTTTTCTCTGAAGAGTGGCTGGGCTCTCCCTTAGAGATAGGGTGAGAAGCTCGGTCACCCGGGAGGGGCTCGGAGTAGACCCGCTGCACCTCCACATCTAGAGGAGCCAGTTGAGGTGGCTCTGGCATCTGGTCAGCATGCCTCCTGGACACCTCCCTGGTGAGGTTTTCTGGGCACGTCCAACCGGGAGGAGACCTAAAGGTAGACCCAGGACATGGTGGAGGGACCATGTCCCTCACCTGGCCAGGGAGCACCTTGGGATTTCCCCGGAGGAGCTAGCCCAAGTGGCTGGGGAGAGGGAAGTCTGGGCCTCTCACCTTAGGCTACTGCCCCCGCGACCCGACTCCGGATAAGCGGATGAAAATGGATGGATGGATGGAAATTTTATTGAGAAAAAAATATATGGTTTTGTTCCCTGGATGAGAGGCAAGGCCTGGACAGGTCAGCTGTTTTTGATTCTGGGTGGATGGATGTAAGTTGAGTAATTCGATCTCGTTCCCAGTGAGAGTTGGACTCCTCAGGCTGCCTTTTGTCACCGATTCTTTTCATAACTTTTGTGAACAGGATTTCTAGGTGCAGCCAAGGTGTTTCTGTTTTGGTGGCCTGAGGATCGGGTCTCTGCTTTTTGCAGATGATGTAGTCCTGTTGGCTTCATCAGAACATGATCTCCAGCTTTTGCTGGAGCGGTTCTCAGCCGAGTGTGAAGCAGCTGGGATGAGAATCAGCTCCTCTAAATCTGAGACCATGGTCTTGATTCGGAAAAGGGTAGAATGCCTTCTCCAGGTGGATGGATGGATGGACTATTAAACACATGCCACCTCGCCTTGACTTCCCCGAGTGCCGCATCCTGTCCATGCGGTGAACCGAAAAAAAACTCTTCCAGCTGGATGGCGTGGTCCATCACCGCTGGGTTCATCCATGTCTCAGTAAAGCAGAGGAGGTTGCAGTCCCGAATGTCTCTCTGGAACTTTACCCTGGCCCTGAGGTCATCGAGTTTGTTCTCCAGTGACTGGACGTTGGCAAGCAGGATGCTAGGCAGAGGTGTGTGGTGTGCCCGAGCACTCAGCCTGTACTTTTGGATGGATGGATGGATGGATGGGTGGATGGGTGGGTGGTGCTCATTGTTCCTCTTACATGCTCCTGCACACCAAATCTGGAACTACTGTCCACCTGTGTCGTCCTTTTTATCTTCCCCGGGAGTTCACATCAGTCACGATAAGCGCCGTTTATATTCCACCACAAGTGGACACGGACTCTGCCTTATGCAAGCTGCATGAGGCACTTACACAGCATCAGACGCAGCGCCGGGACGCTGCGCTTAACAGTGCCAACCTCAAACATGCAGCGCCAAACTTTTACCAGCACATCACCTGCCCCACCAGGGGTGAAAGGACACTGGATCACTGCTACACTACAGTCAAGGATGTACTCGATGACACAGACTGGGACGTGTTCAGAAAAAGCTCAGATGACGTCAGCATGTTTACAGAAGCGGTTGTGGGATTCATTGGGAAACTAGTGGATGATACAGTGGAGAAAAAGACTATCAAAACGTTTCCCAACCAGAAGCCGTGGATGGATAAAACCATCCGCGACGCTCTGAGATCCCACACCGCTGCCTAAAACACGGGACTTACATCAAGGGGCATGGAACCGTACAAGGCTGTGTCTTATAATGTCCGGAAGGCGGTGAAAGAGGCAAAGCAGAGCTACGGGAGGAAACTATAGTCACAGCTTTGTAGTGAGGGGTAAATATTGTTGCTTTTAAGCTTAATATTTTATCTTTACTTATGACCAATAAGATTTAATATTCTATATAAATATAGGATATCAATCTGATTGTTCTTTGAATGTTTAATCAGAAGAATTAGGATTGTTTGCTTTTGCAGTGATCATAACACACTTCGTATTAATTCAGAGTCAAGTTTATAAAAAGTAAGAAATTTATTTTCAAAACAAATTAAAAACAAGACAACTAGGAAACAACTTCATGTGATGGATGAATCTAAGTGGATGGGTGTAATGTGATGTTATCAGAACCTTGCATCTAGAAGAACAGCGTGTTCTGAGTGTGAAAGAATTTGTGGTTGTTATAAGCTAAAGAGTTGATTTATCAAATCAGCACCAGACGCAATTCATGTCATGCCTACGTTCCCGTTCTGGAGACCACTGTTTGGATCCGAGATGTCAGGGAGTCTGGTGAACCCAGTGCCTCGAGGTTCGTAGGGTAATCGTGAGGTGACCAAATCAGTCCTGAGATGCCTCCGGGTCACAACGATACAGTAAATCGTTTGCGTCTAGAACAGCTGTTTCTGAATAGCTGATGGAGCAAGTTTCTGTGTCGCTGCAGTCAGCTTTTGGCTTGTCGAAAGCTTTGATGCTTCAAAGAGTTTTGCTCTGGCTGGCCGGTACGGATCTCTGCTCAAATTAACTGAATCCCTCAGCAAGTGATTCTGTTTTAATGTTCCCATATTATGATTACATGGCCAACCAGAATTTGACATGTAAAGAGGTGTTAAACAAACCTCAGAACGTTGTGCCTTCTTTCAGGTAGAAAGTGCTCTGATTTGTGGATAAGAGAAAATCTATGTGTCTGCAATTACTTTAACTTGAGTCATGGAGATATGGTGAGTGTGTGCTTGTCTACACGTCTGCTGATTAAATATGTGGGTCACATATTTCATTTCATCCTTATTAATCTAACACAGATTAATCAAGACATTGTTATTATTCTTCAGCCATTATTGTTCATTCAACCATATGATTATTTACGTATTTCATTATATAATTTATTTATAAAAGTTCATTACTATAAAAGTTCATTCTTCTTGGTCTGTGAAGCAAAGCAGATAAAGATAAAGGACGCTTGAGAGGAGATGACCTCTAGGCAACAGTATCTTTCTTGCAGATTAAAGGCTCCAGTTAAGACTTATGTCTCCATATGACCGGATACTGAAGAGGTCAGACTGTAGATGAAAAACTGACCATTTTAGGACACTACAGCTTAAACAGAGTGACTCTAGCAGCCTGTGGCAGGGATTAAGGACAATCACAGACTACAAAACACCAACAACCGGCATGATGAAAGCGGAAGTGACTGGCAGACTAGCTGAACACCTTCCATGCTCGCTTCGAGGCTGCAGCTATAGACGCTAGTGATGTTAATGCTAGCTGTGCTAACAACTGCAGACAGGAACAAACTGCCGGCACTGGGAATGTGCTCATCATCACCGAGCATGACGTGAGGAGAGTGAACACCAGGAAAGCAGCAGGACCAGACGGCATCTCAGGCCGCATTCTCAGAGCCTACGCAGACCAGCTAGCGCCTATGTTCATGGAGATGTTCAACATTTCTTTATCTCAGTTGGTGATCCCTACATGCTTTAAAGAGTCCATCATTGTTCCTGTCCCAAAGAAACCATATCCTGCTTCTCTCATTGACGATTACCCTGCAGCCCTCACCTCAGTAGTGATGAAGTGCTTTGAGCACCTGGTCAGACACTTCACCATTTCTTCACTACCGGACACAGTGGACCCTCTACGGTTTGCATACCATCAGAACAGCGATGCAATCTCTCATCTCCTCCACACATCACTCACTTACCTGGACACTAGGAAATGGAATTATGTTAAAATGCTATTCATCGACTACAGCTCTGCATTTAATACCACGCTCCACACTCACCACCAAGCTAGAGCACCTGGGACTCAGCTCATCTATGTGTCAGTGGATCTCCAATTTTCTGACTGGTAGACCACAGGCAGTAAGGATGGGCGGACATGTCTCAGCCTCACTCACTCTCAGCACTGGCACCCCCCAGGGTTGTGTTCTGAGCCCCCTGCTGTACTCTTTGTATACCCAGACTGCGGGACCACTACCAACTCCACCGCCATCATCAATTTTGCTGACGACACTGTCGTGGTGGGCCTGATCACCAACAACGATGAGTCGGCCTACCTAGAGGAGGTTGGAAATCTGGAGAACTGGTGCCAGAAGAACAGTCTCCTCCTGAACATCAGCAAGACAAAGGAGCTGACTGTGGACTTTAGTACAAAGGAGGAGAGGAACTACCAGACACCTGTCATCAACATGAGCCCAGTGGAGAGAGTGGACAGCTTCCAATACGTCAGTGTTCACACCAAGCAAGACCTGTCATGGCCCTGTCACATCAACACCGTGGTGAAAAAGGCCCAACAGCGTCACTACCATCTCAGATGCTTGAGAGACTTCAGACTGCCCTCCAGGGTGCTCAAGAATTTCTACTCCTGCAACATAGAGAGCATCCTGACAGGAAACATCACAACCTGGTTTGGAAACAGCACCGTGCAGGACAGACGAGCTCTACAGAGGGTGGTATGATCAGCTGAGCGCATCATTCGCACCGAATTCCCTGTCCTGCACTTGATCTACAGCAAGCGATGCTGGACCAGAGCCAGGAAGATCATGAAGGACCTCAGCCATCCCAACAATGGACTGTTCTCACTTCTGCGGTCTGGGAAGCGATTTTGCTCCCTGAAGGCCAACACAGAGAGGCTGAGGAGGAGCTTCTTCCTGCAGGCGATAAGGTCTTTCAATCACAACACCATCCTTTTTTAAACTTCCAACAATGACATTGACTGGACACACATTCATACACACTTGCACTATACATTCAGATATCTGGACCATTGCATAAGACACTTTAAGTCACGTTTTATGCATATTTGCACAACCACTGCCACTTTTAAATTTTACATGAATAATATATTTTTCTTCTTCTACATTTTGTAATATTTTTTATCATGCCCTTATTTGTACAGTTTATTTTACTAGTTAAATTTATTTTCTTTAGTATATTGCTTTTTTAAGGTCACTGGCGATTGTATGATCATTTCACTGCATTTTGTACTGCGTATGTGACAAAGGAAAATTTTGAATTTGAATTTGAGATTTTCCCAATCTGAATTTGTTTTTGTTTTTTAATGTGTTTTTCCAACCCCTTACCTGTTTCTGCTACCAGGTCTGTTTGCTTCTTGCTAAGGTGAAACCCAGCACGAAATGTCAACTGTGGCATCCTGTGCATGGATAAACAGATGATGCTCTTGCAGATTTATGGGTCATATGTTCAAAAATGAACCTGTTGGTGGTAATGTTGAGGTCATAATTCCTGACTTACTCCAGAGTATTGTGGTTGGTGATGGCTGGGGCGTCATTTTGACAGCCAGTGATTGATTATTAAAATGACCTCATTACTGCTAATGAAGCTGTGCCTAACACAACTATTGTGAGTCATTAGTGTCTTTCACACATCTCCACCCAAGCTGTAAATGGTAACATTCAGAGACGTGTGCACAGGCCGAGGCAGATCCACCACCGGTAGGACTGAAGCCTCATTTACACCAAGTGTGGAAAAAAGTAAGCAGAACAGAATGGTGCAGCATGGGTTTTATTTTGAAATTATACATGTTGCAACTCCTTGAAATACCTCTCACTTCCTGTCTGGTTCATTTAATTTCTTCAACTTCCTGACGATCAGCATGCGGACCACCATGTGGAAAGATTACGCAACTCCACATCCGGATTTGCAACGCACCACAGACGTTGTAAATGCTCTGATTGGACTCATAGATGTTCAATCTTTTTGGAAGCTGCGTGGAGTCCATTCCTCATCTGCTGCAATTGAACAGATGTGGTCCGGTTTCCATACAGCCTCCACAAAGACCAGAAATCCATGAGTCCAATCAGAGCATTTACGCCGGCTGTGGTGCATTGCAGATCAAGATGCGAAGCTCCAATATATTTCCATATGGAGTCTACTTTGTCCAGGTGCCACAAAGTTAAAGAGACAATGTGTAGTTTTTACCGTTAATCTCAAAGTACACAGGGCACGTGTAGCCCCCTCTTTTGTTTCTCTCTCACTCAGTGGACTGATGAAAACATTCAACACACCTCTGTCTGATCCATGGCATTTATTTTTCTGCTGCCATAAACAAAGACAAATGTTTGGTGATGGTTGTGACTGCATAGCTCCTGTTCCTACATGGCAAAATAAAAAAATAAAAACACTGAAACAGCTGTTGACTCCCAATCCTAGCTCTGCTGCTAACAGCTAATTAAAGCTAACAGACTTAGAAAGCGTTACAATGCACTAAATGCAGCGTTACAATCTGCTGATGAAAACAAAGTGTTACAAAAGCATTTATAACATCTAACTGTTCACTTCATTAAGGACTCTTTTTATTAACATTTAACAGAACCCGCGAGGCTATGTTCAACACATAGCTACTCACAGGTCGTCAGGCAGCTAAGGGGAAGAGCTGCTAACTTCCTGTTCACATATTTACCAGCACCAACCCCTAGATGGCAGTATAGTCACACAAACAGAACCAACCTTAAATATATGACAAATGGGTTTGAAATGTTCCACCCAGAAAATGAAAGCACTCTTCAAATAGCAAGTTAACTTTCACTAAATAAATAAAACAATATTTTAAAATAAAGATGATTTTTGACAGAATTCAACAAACAATAACAACTTGGTTACAAGCGGGTCTTTGGGTAACGCCATATTAGACGCCACGTTTCCTTCTGGCCAGCTTGGGTTCCTGCGCCTGCTGACGATGTCACACTAGAATAGGGCTATTCAAGTTCAGGCCTGGATGGCCGGTACCCAGCACGTTTTAGTTATAACCCTACTTCAACACACCTGATTTCAATCAGCAGGTGATTAACAGGCTTCTGCAGAGCCTGATGAGCTGCTGCAGGTGATTCAACCGCTGAGTCTAGTGTGTTGGAGCAGAGAAACCATTAAAACGTGCTGGATACCGGCTCTGGAGACCCAACCTTGAATGGCCCTGCACTAGATGATTGGCTGGATGTACAAATTAAGGAAGTTACGTTACTACGTTCAAAAACATGTAAGCAGTAAGAAACACAAATTTAATAACAAAACTGCTAAACTCTTTCCAAAAACATGTGACAAAACAGAATCAAAAAGAAAATTAAACCCATATTGCATCTTTCTGTCCGGCTTCTTTTTTTTATTATTAATGATGGGGAATTCAGTTCACAGTTTGACAGGTATCTTTAAACGTAGTATCCCATCTTTCTAAGCATTAGGTGCTCTTGTGGGAGCAAATTTCTGAAGATCATATGATGTTCATACTTTGCGGTCCTCAAAGGGGGTCTTGCTGTGTGTACCGCTAGAGGGCAGGGCAGTATAGGATAGGAGAACGTAGGTAGAGGGAGAAGTGTAGGGAGTTCAGATGGATGCTTGATTCTGCTACATGTGACGCAGGCTTGAATAAAGCTTGGGAAAGGAATTCTTGCCTATTTGTGATACTTTCTGAAACAACTGCCAACCATAACGAATAGTCTCTATTCCTCAAAATAGGAGAAGCTTGTCATCTTTCCTTAATCAGCCAGTCCTGGTTTGTGTCTCCAACTCTGTCAGAAATATGAGACGTTTCTTCTCCTTAAAGCCGTTGTCAGTCAGTCTCAACATGTCCTTTCAAAACTAATCTGAGGACTGAACAAAAGTTAAAAAGCAACTCAGCATCTTGGACCAGTAGTAATCAGGGCAACTATAGACAACTGAGATGACAGGGAAGTATGACTGAAGTATTTTCTGAACCCGGTTCAGTGATGCGGGCGCTGTACCGATCTGTGCTGGTGAAGAGAGAGCTTAAAAGAAGGGCGAAGCTCTCGATTTACCAATCGATCTACGTTGCCACCCTCACTTATTGTCACGAGCTTAGAGTTGTTTTTGAAAGCAAGAGATCGCTGATACAAGCGGCCGAAATGTGTTTTCTCCGCAGGGTGTCTGGGCTCTAACTTAGACATGGGGTAAGAAGCTCAGAGAAGACCTGCTGCTCCTCCACATAGAGAGGAGCCAGTTGAGGTGGCATAGGCATCTAGTTGGTATGCCTCCTGGACATTTACCTGGTGAGGTTTTCCAGGTATGTCCATCTGAGAGGAGACCTAAAAAAGATCCAGGACACGCTGGAGTGACTATGTTCCTCAGCTGGCCAGGGAACGCCATGGGAATAGCTGGCCCAAGTAGCTGGGGAGAGGGAAGTCTGGGCCTCTCTGCTTGTGTTACGTTCCCCGGTAGGTTGTGTGAAGTTTATGGTTGTGTTTTACTTTTCATGTCACACAACATGGATCCTCTGAGCCTTTGGGGACAAGGACTCTTTGACTCTGCCAAGGACCATCAGCCTTGTGTGAACTTTGCCCCAAATAACATCAACGGACAGCTCCAGAGCAGAAGCTGCAGCTGAGGCGGATTGGGACTGATTGCGGTTGCCACATGAGGAGGATAAATCATCGTTGGAACCATTACACGAGGAGCAACTCCTACCCATGGGTTGACTCCACTCCACGCTCCCTTTTTCTCTGTTAAATGGTTTAGTCTGCTAACATCTTGAGAAAGTGCTGTTTTAAATGAGAGTAAATCTCTGCACTTTTCTGGTCCAAACTGTGGAGAGGATCTGTTTTAAACTTGGTGGTATTTTTGTTATTAGCTTTAGGATCTTAGTTGTTTTGTTGGTACCAGTTAAAGATAATTTGTGGGTAAAGAAATGCCAAATATTGTGTTTGTTTTGTGTGTAAAACTTCCTGGTCCCAGCTGGGTTTTTGTTTTGTTTGTAAATTCTTGTAATTATAATTGAACACAAGGAAAGATAAATTATTATTTTACAACCCGTTTCATTCCCTGATTTTTCCCCTTAACTAGAGTCGAGAACGTAATAGCTTGGGCTGCTGCCCCCACAACCCAACCCTGGATAAGCGCAAGAGAATGGGTGGATGGATGTTCAGGGTTGTTGGGGTGGAGCCTATGGTGGGAAATACACTTGCTTTTTAATGAATCATATGCATGGTTAAAATAGATGCTTCGCATAACTTGTGTTGATTTGAAGCATTGTCTGTGCGTGTCCTCAGAAATGACCACAACACGTTTGAACTCTGCGATATGCGAGTAATCTTATGGAGCTTACACATTAGCGTCGTCGGTACTGTCGGGGTTTGGTCGGGCTGGATGGCGTGAGTTTGGGCTGGTGCGGGCGGGTGTCGTGTTCACATATAAATCTGAGGGACTTCTCAAGAATGCAGAAATCCCCGAGCCTGTGGGCGGGGCTTAATACACGCGGGGAAAGTCCGCTCCATACGGTAAACAAAAGGCGGACATGAGCTGTGTTTCTTTTGGAGATTCTGAACCACATTATTTTAGTAATCTGCTATGTGTTTCCTCATCATCTTGTGCCACACACACACACACACACACACACACCGATTTCTCCCCTGAGCAGCTGTCTGCTCGCTAGGGCGACACACACACAAAGCAGTTCTCTTCTCCCATTCCCAACCTTAGCAGCTGCTTAATTGGCCTGAGGATGGATGGATTGGGGGGGGGGGGGGGGGGCTGGGGGTCATCAAACACACAGAGAAAATGAGCATCATCACCTGGGTAAGATGTGTTCAGGTACATTAAAGTGGAGGTTCTGAGCTGTTTAGCTCTAAAAACCAGGCTACCGTCGCACAGCAGCTGAACATCCCAGGCTGACCAGTAAGTTAAGCTGAGCTCAGTAGCGATTTTAGGCACGGGCAGGCAGGGCAGTTGCCCGGGGCGGCATTTTTTCATCACACAAAAGGGACGCACAAGCGCTGAGTAAAAAATAAAAAAGAAAGAAATCTGCGCCGCACCGAGGTTTTCTATTATCTGTCATATCACAGTGTCTGGATTGGAAACAGCAAGTTGGCGCCCCCTGCAGCTGCAGGCGCTCCTGCTGACTGAGAACGTTCAGGTGCACGTGTGTGTATGAAGAAGAGGAAGGGGAGGGGTGCGGTGGGGGAATTCACCTCTGGGTCTTCCCAAATGAAATGAGCGGGTAGGGGCTGAATCAACTGTATTAACACGGCTAAAGTCAATCACATCTTAACGTTCTTCCATTTAACGCACATTTCATTCATAATATCATAAACACAGGCCTATCATTCTGTCAGGTTTTTCTGAATTGTGTGAAATGGCCGAATAAAAAAAGGAAAAACAAAACGATTTGGTGGTCACCCCCCCCACCCCCCCCCCCCCACCCCCATCAAGGTCACATTGTTTAGTCCTGACTAAAGGAAACTTACTGAGTCAGGAGCCAAACAGAAGGGGGCCTCGCCCGGGGAGTAATTCCATGTAGAACCGCCACTGGCTGAGCTGGTGGGAATTTAGTCTTTGTGTTCTCAGACATCATTACACTTAGCTTTAGCTAAGTGAGCTGTGGCTCTACGCTGCGTGTGACTTTCATTGGCCAGAGTGTCCGCAGGAATCTGATGACTGCAATCGCTCTAATTTTGCTGCATCACTAACCTTCACTTATGCACAATCAGCAGGCCGGCCAGCATTGTTCATGTGGATCAGGCACTGGCAGCCCACTAACTGATGAGCCATACAAAAGTATTTCTGGATGCAACAGTGAGACACGCAAAAAAAAAAAAGAAAAAATTAAACAAAAATCACCTTGTCAACAAAACAAAACACATCCTAACGAGCATCTCTTTCCGTGCAGCTCTACGTCCATGCTACAGTTATTTCTGGCTGCTGCTTATTTAGTAGTAATGAGTAAATGTCAGCGCAAAGATCAAAGGCAACAGAGGCATGAAGCCTCATTTAGGGAAGGCAAAGTGGGAGGAGAGAGGGATGAATCAATGGGACACTGAGTCGATCGATGCACCGCCTGCACCTCTGAAGTCAGGATTAGACGGATCCTTCCTTATTGATCTCAGAATTAATTAATGGCCTCCCAACTGGGGAAAAAAGTTCAAATCTCTGTAGGTTAGTTGGGATCCACTCACCTGACCATCCAAGCTCCCTTCTAACTAGCTGGAGCTTCATTACGAGTTAAACAAAGTCACAGGCTTTGCTTCTGTTATGTTGGTTAGCGGGATTTGCTGCCAATAGTGAGTCAGGAGACCAGGAAGAGGTCTAAACTCAGCACTAGTCAATGAAGAAGCTTCAGGAATACTCCACTCTCAGGCAGATTTATGTGGGAAAGTTCCATCCAGGTGTCTCACAGCTGGAAAATGGAAAATCCTAAAATTAATGTTCCCTTCAGACAAGAAGCACCCCTCCCAAAGCCACCAAAGTTTGCTTTTCCCAAGAGGATCCAAGTGTTTGTTCCTTCTTTTGGGATTGTGCTTGTGATCCAAACTCAGGGACGAGCTCAGCTGGAGACTTCTCTAAACACTAACCTTCATCCCACGCTGTGATAAATGCTTTAAACCTGGAAGAGCAGGTTGTGTTAATTAACCAGAAAATGTCTGATTTATCAAAAGAAACAAAGCAGAGATGTAATAATTGTAGCGAGACACCCTGGAGGCCGCACCTGTAACGCGTTCTTCATGATTACAGCTGCAGACGTATCTCCGGCCCTTTTCTCTTCAGCCACATTACTGGAATTGTTCCATTAAAGAATAAATTGTCACATTAACATGAATCATACTTCATTTTTCCTGCCTGCAGTTTATTATCCTGCTAATGCTAATCTACTGCGTGGCTCTGTGAGAACCGGCCGCTGGATCCACGAGGTTCTGTGTTCTCTCCGAGTGTTCCTGAGAGACGAGTGAGAATGTTCTCGGAGCTCCAGCTCTTCTCTCTGATCACACAGTCGGAGGCTGAGGGGCTGCGGAGAGCTTCTTACGTGATCTGACAGTCTGTTTCTCGGCATGCTGCATTAAGTTGTGTTAAATATTTAGCTGCTCTGCTTTGAAACAGCCAAAATGGATGTTTAGAGCCACCAGTGAGTTTCTAACCTTTTCTGGCCTGCTTCCTGGTTTTCCGACGCTTGCTGCTCCTAAACAAGCTTCTGATGGAGCGTCTGCTCAGTTTTCTGGGTCTAATTAATACCACAGAAATATGCACCATATGGATGGTGGAACAGTCATAAATAAACACCACAAATTAAATATTTAAGAGCTAACAAAGATGCAGAGATCAGTTTAAGCCTTTGCTTTATAAATAAACCCAATAAATGTGTTTACACTTGAGAGTAAGACTGCATCACTGATCAGCACTGGACTCTTATTTTACTGTTTTATGATCTGAGGGGTGGCTGGGTCAGACAGCTTTGTCTCATGCAGAAAAGCCAGAAACCTTTCATTTGTCTCAAGTCATTTTTCCATCCATCCATCCATCCATCCATCCATCCAGCCATCCAGCCAGCCATCCATCCATCCATCCAGCCAGCCATCCATCCATCCATCCATCCATCCATCCATCCATCCATCCATCCATCCATCCATCTCTTCCACTTATGCGGTTCAGGTCGCGAAGCAGCAGCCTAAGTAGGGAGGCCCAGACTTCCCTCTCAGCCACGTAGGCCAGCTCTTCCGAGGGAATCCCAAGGTGCTTCCTGGCCAGCCAAGAGACATAGTCCCTCCAGCATGTCCTGGGTCCTTCTTTAGGTCTCCTCCCAGTTGGATGTGCTCAGAAAACCTCACCAGGGAGGCTTCCAGAAGTAGGGATGGGTACCTTTGACATTTGAATCGATCCGGTACTAATTCCCGGTACCTAGGAATCGATACCGGTACTTAACGGTACCAATTTTAGATACTTTTGAGTGTTTAATATTTTAATTCTCTTTTATAATTAAATATATATTTTTCTCAATATATAACCATATTTGATAAATATCACGATAAATAACATTCAACTGTTTGTATTTTAACATCGTCCTTGTAGTTTTATAAGCTGATAATTAAACTGAAGCAAACATCTTTACTGTGAACTAAATTTACTGTGTATCTTCATTCCTTTTGCCATCTTTTTTCAATTGATTTTTCCTACTGGGAAGTTAGAATTTCCGAGGAGAAAGCGAACGCACCATTAGCTGATAACAATAGTGGCAAGTGCCTTGAGACGACTCTTGTCGTGATTTGGTGCTATATAAATAAAATTGAATTGAATCAAGCTAACGCTATCTTTAACAGTTTATTTAGCTGCTGGAGCAGATTTAAACGATGATGCCCCACACTTAGATCATTGTCACTGGTTTCATCTTCACCCAATCACCCGTCACATTTAGTAAAGTGAAGCCAAACTTTAGAGCGCATTCATGTTCTTCTAGTCAGAAATTCGGAGCTCCGAGGAGAAAGCGAACACACCATTAGTGGGACAAAAGCTAACATGTCAAGCTAACGTTATCTTAAACATTTTATTTACCTACCGTAGCAGATTAAGATGAGGATGTCTCACTTAGATCGTTGTCGCTGGTTTCATCATCACCCAGTTACCCATCACATTTAGTGAAGTGGACCCAAGCTTTAGCGTGTGTTCTTTCTATCATGCTGCTCTGTTTACAACTGGCTCGCAGTGAGCGACGACATAACGCTCTTGCGCATGCGCAGCTGTCTTGGCAAGTTCTCGTTATGAAGGACGGGTACCGAAACGAGGCACCGTTTGAAATGACGTGAATCGGTGCTCGGTCGGTACTATGGAATTCGGTCGGTACCTTTAAAAGTACCGAATTTGGTACCCATCCCTATCCAGAAGGCGTCCTAATCAAATGCCTGAGCCACCTCAACTGGCTCCTCTAAATGTGGAGGAGCAGCAGGTCTACTCCGAGCCCCTCCCGGATGACCGAGCTTCTCACTCTATCTCTAAGGGAGAACCCATCCACTCTTCGGAGAAAACTCAATTCGGCTGCTTGTATCCACAATCTCGTTCTTTCGGTCACTACCCAAATCTCGTGACCATAGGTGAGGGTAGGAATGTAGATCGACCCGTGAATCGAGATCTTTGCCTTCTGACTCAGCTCTCTCTTCACCACGACAGACCGGTACAACGCCCGCATCACTGCAGATGCAGCACCAATCCGCTTATCGATCTCACGCTCCAGTTTTCCCTCACTCATCAACAAGACCCCGAGATAAACTCCTCCACTTGAGGCAGGACCTCATCCCTGACCTGAAGTTGTCATTTGACGATGCAAAAAAAAATATAAAAATGACCAGAAGAGCTCCAAGTTAAAGGTTAAAGTTCAGGGTTTGCAGGAGAACATGCATGAAACCACACAACCACGTTTGGAGAAAACCAGAACAGAACATGAGCACCGACAGGCTGGCACGACCTGCTGCTTCAGCCTTTTACTTCCTGCTGCTGGATCCGTCTAAGCATGTGCAGACGTGTTAACGTTGCGTGTATTTCTGCTGCATTGTGTTTGTTTTCCAGTTTATCTGCTGTTTGGGACATTTGCTGAAAAACACAAAGTTTTAACATCTCGTTAGTGTGAGCGACTTGCTTCATTCTTCCAATAATAAACAGTTCCTGATGGTAATGGACAGCCTGCACACACATTTGTGTTGCTCTAAAACGCTCAAAGACAAATCATCATCCTTCCCCCAAAAGTCCTAGAACCAAACAAGCAGCTTTAATTAAGAAAAAACATAAAAAGCCTATTTTGTTGCTCGAGACAACCTGTAATTTCAATCTGTGCGTGCGTGTGTGTGTGTGTGTGTGTGTGTGTGTGTGTGTGTGTGTGTGTGTGTGTGTGTGTGTGTGTGTGTGTGTGTGTGTGTGTGTGTGTGTGTGTGTGTGTGTGTGTGTGTGTGCGTGTGTGTGCGTGTGTGCTTGCAGCCCCTTCAGTGATATTATTTCTGCCTGCTAAGTAGGAGGATTCTGACCTTTAATACGCGTTTGTCTCTCACTGGGATGCAGCAGCATTAAAGCGTTCCACTTTTACATTTAGCTAATGCATCAAAGACAACAAACACCAAAGATTAGCCACACGCTGTGTGGGATTGTGGGGCTTAGATTACTAAACATACATTTATTACTGCAAAAGGGATTAAAGTGGAGGAGGAGAGACACAAGCAAGAGAAACAGACAAAGTGAAATCCAAGACAAAGGGAAGCAGGGAGGGGTGGATAAATGCTGCATCACGAGTCTCAGACTCAGGAGATGCAGATAAAGGGACGATCAGAGGGGGAGGAAGTGCTGCCTCTCTGATCATTTGGCAGAAGCAAAGAAAGAGGAGAAGAGACAGACACGGAAAGAAAGGTGTCTTTTTTTAGACGAGGCACCTCAGAAGCTGGAGAGTAACTTTTTAAACCCTAAAATAAGGACACGAGGAGGGAAACAGAGATGACTCGGTCTGGCTACAAATACAAACGTTTACAGACGAATAAACACAAAGTCACGTTAATGGAACTTCTGCAGGGGGACGTTTGATTTATGCGTCCTTTCCTGGGGACGGTTTCATTAATTTTACCGGTTTGGACAAACTCCCTAGGTCATGTGTCTGAAAGGGAGTTGGGCCATTCAGAAGTGTGTTTCCATAAAAAGTCTCTTACCTGTAGCTTCATAAACAGCCTCAGGGTGAAGAAACAGCGTTTGTGTCCAACAGGACAGAGAAGCTTGGTTATAAACTGTCTCACAATCTGAACTGTTGTGCTCCTCTTCAGCCATGACGCCGCTGAATAACCACATCTCAGATGTGAAGGGCTGCAAACGTCCTCAAGCTGAACGAGTCAGAGACTGAGTGTTTTATTTTTCATCCCAAAAATCTCTCTCACTCTCTTGTTCCAAATCTTCTGAACCCTGGTCTCAAGCAGTGTGTCACCAGCCTCGAGGTGAAACTGGCTGCTGGCTTGTCTCTCAGTTTAATGCAGTTAAATCACGTTTCTGTCAGCCACGCCGTCTAACCCACCTGAAACTACCGCTGAAGCGGTCTCAGTGGAACCCGTTCCACATGTCTTTATTACATCTCGGCTGGACCTCACAAACCCAAGTGTCCCCCCGGTTACGGCTCTGAATCGGCTGCAGGTTGGACAGAACGCGGCAGCGAGGTTCACAAAGACGCAGTCCCATCACTCCGCTTCTAGCGTGTCTCCATTGGCTTCCTGTAGTTTTAAGGCACTTCTTTCTGTGTTTAAGGCTTTAAATGGTCTCGCACCCTCCTATTTGTCAGATCTGCTCACTCCATAGGAACCTGTACGCTCACTGAGGTCAGCTCTCGTTACTTTGCACACCAAACATGAATCATGAAGCGCGGCCTTTGGTGCATGCCACCCCTGTGCTCTCTCGGGTAGACAGTAATGGTCCTTTAATCTTTAAATTGTGACTAAAACTCACTTTGAAGACAAGGCGATTGGTCGTGACTCGTTTATGTTCCTTTTAGGGTTGTACTTATAGACAGTTTATCTGTTCTGTAACGTTATTTTTTCGGTTTTTATGAGGATGTCATATGCAGCACGTTGGTCGGCTCTCTTTTTATATGTGTTATAGAAATAAAATGTTATTTTTAAGCACTTTTTTATTTGACGTTACTTATTTTGAAATGTAAAGATGACCACCAAGTTGTTGTTCTTTGGTGCATCCAGGCTGGCTTCCACAGGACGTGCCGTTTCAGGCTGCTGCTGCCATGATTTGAGCGTCTCCATCCAGGAGTCAAGTCCTGCAGAAATGTCTCCATAATGCCGTGGTTTTCACATTACTGGTAGTTTTACGTTTAGCTGCTGGTGGAGACATTTATGCTTGTAAATAACCTAAATCCATCCTGAGGAAATACGGCCTGGGCTATCATATTATGCAGATGATTGCCAGATCTACCTGGCTTTGAACAAACCAGGCTTCCTCTCTCTTCTGGACCAATGTGTGGCTGCAGTGAGGGTTTGGCTTGCCGACAATTTCCTTAAGCTGAATGATTCTAAGTCTGAGGCACTCCTCATGACCCCTAACAAAACCACACACTTATCTTCCAATTTGGACACTCTCCCATATGACCTCCAGCAGGGTGTTACCAACCTGGGGGTAAAACTGGATACACACTTTTCCATGGGCCCTCAGATTAATGCAGTGGTCAGATCGTGTTTTTACCAGCTGCGCAGACTAGTCTGCTTAAAACCGATCCTGAAACGAGCACACCTGGAATCCGTAATTCATGCTTTTATCATCTCCTGACTGGATTATGCAAATTCCATTTTAATTGGTTTACCTGCCTCCGCTCTTAACAGGCTTCAGGTCGTACAAAACGCAGCAGCTAGGTTTTTAACAAAAACCCGTAGAAGAGACCATATCACACCTGTACTGGCGCAGCTCCACTGGCTACCCGTAAACTTCAGAGTCAAGTTTAAAATCCTGACTTTTGTTTTGAAGGCCCTGAATGGTCTGGCTCCAGATTACCTGTCGAATCTTGTGACTCGTTATGTGCCAAACCAGGCGTTAAGATCTGCTGATGGCCTACTGCTTCGCGTTCCAACAATGAAATACAAAACGCGGGGGCAGCGTGCTTTTGTCTACGCTGCTCCGACACTCTGGAGTGCTCTTCCTCTTTCAGTGAGGCTGGCACCATCCCTCCTCCGGTTCAAGTCGTTACATAAGGCTCACTTTTATGACCAGGCATTTTTAAATCCCTGACTTTTATTATTTTACTATGTGCCTTTTTATTGACCGTGATTATCTGCCTTGTTGTGTATTTTGTCCTGTCTTAACGAGGTGAAGTCTTGGCTAAAGGCCAACGTTCTGCATCTGAATGAGTGAAAGACAGAGCTCATTGTTTTTCACCCCAATAGCAGGAATGTGGATCGTTATGCTGATCTTGGCCCTCTTTCACCATACTCAAAACCTCTTGTGACCAGTTTGGGGGTGAAAATTGATGCTGGGCTTAAATTTGATGCTCACATCTACTCTGTGATCCGGTCGAGTTTCTTTCACCTGAGACGCCTTGCAAAAATCAGGCCTATGCTGTCAAGAGCCCACCTGGAGCAGGTACTCCAAGCTTTTGTAATTTCTAGGCTTGATTACTGCAACTCTCTATGCAGGGTTGTGTCAGTCATCACTGCGTCGCCTACAGGTTGTGCAGAACAGCGCAGCCAGGTTCCTGACTGGGACCAGGAAACGGGACCACATCAGTCCAGTTCTGGCCTCCCTGAACTGGCTTCCGGTTTGCTATCGCTCACAATTCAAAATCCTCATCTTTGTTTTTAATTTCTTCCAGGGTGGTGCTCCCCCCTATCTGGCCACACTCCTGAACAGACATTCCCCATCACGCACTCTGCGCTCCTCCGACCAAGGCCTGCTCGCTGTCCCTCGTTCTAGGTGTCGTACTCACGGGGACCGGGCTTTCTCAGTCCTAGCACCGTCACTCTGGAACCAGTTGCTACCCTCAGTTAGGCTGTCCCCTTCTCTGCCAGTCTTTAAGAGTTGCCTAAAAACACACCTCCTCCGCTTGGCGTTTCCTGAACATGTTTGATTTTGGCCCTCTATTATGTTGATTTTATCTCACAGTTTTCTTTGGTTCACTCTATCCCTTGTTTTACACATTTGTCTTCTACTAGAATGTTTCACCTTTTTTGTAATTTGTAATCTGTCATTTGAATTGCTTTCATTTTCTGATTTATTCACTTTATTTAACTTTGTACTGTACCATGTTCAGCGCCTTGGGCTTCCTGACAGGGTTGCGGAAGGCGCTTTATAAATAAAGCTTTGATTGATTGATTGATTTTATTGTTGACCGTGTTTTGTTTTATATTGTTTTTACTTTTTATTCTGTACAGCACTTTGGTCGGCTGCCATGCCGTTTTTAAACGTGCTTTATAAATAAAGTTGGTATGGTATGGTAAAGGTTTCCAGAAAAAGGTGAAACTCACGCTGTGGTTCATCACTGAAACATATTTGGTTTCCATACTGTGAAAAAGGAGCGCTGTGTGATTCCAGGATCAAAGATCCATCATGGTTGTTCCTCACTGCTGAAAGAAACCACTAACGAACTCAACACCAGCATCTGTGGGAAGAAGCTCCTCTCACCACCAGAAGTCCATTTTGCCTTTGAGGAAAACAGATGTCCTCTTCTTCTCGCCAAACCAGGAGGTGCATCCAGACGGCCGTCCGAGAGCAGCGCACGTCCGTGAGGGCAAATCTAAATAAAGCCTGAATCTGATGTGATTCTGTGGTAAACCCCGAAAGGGTTGCTGGTCAGCAGAGAGCTCGAACTCCACCTCCACCACCGCTATGTTTATGGAGGGTTTGAACGATTTATTTTCTAACAACAAAATGATAGTTTTCTATTCTCATAGATGGACCTGAAGTCTTATATTGAATGCATCAGCCTTGTATTGAAGCAAGTTAACAGGGAATGCATTTTCAAATTAAATCAACAAATTTAAAAGATGCTCTAGGATTAGATATCGAATGACTTAAAAATGGTTTATTGTTCATCATCGATGAAAATCACATAATTCAGCAAATCCATGTAACCAGTGAAGCTCATTAAATAAATGACTTCTAATTAACTGGATCCAAACAGGGGAGAGGTCACACGGTTCAGTCAAACATCTCATGCATATTGCAGAGGATGTTAAATATGAAGAGACAGTCTGAACAACGTGTCACGATCCAAACGATGGCTGACGATGGTCCAGATGGGTCTCCAGTGGAACAGCACGTACGAGTCGCGCTCTGAACATTAAAGCTGACTCGTTAGGTTCCTGAAATATGGGAGTAAGACGGTAAACCGAGGGGAGAAGCTGCTTTGTGAGCATGACAAATCCTAGAGCAGCTCACCCGAGCCCGCTGATCCCGTGTTTGGCTCCCAAATCCAAAACGAGAGCTGGTTCCACACAGAGAGGAGCCTGGCAGATGACGGAGCCGCATCATAGTGTAGTTTTTAGGAACGTCTGCAGGTTGGCACCAAAGTGTTGTCTAACGCTGAGCCAATCAAAGCCCAAGTGGGGCCCGAACCTCACGACTGGCAGCAAATTCACTAACGCTCATCCTCAGCAGAAAGATGCTAACATGAATAATCAGACATTCATAATCTGAGTATGTTTAAAATAATAAAACACAACAGAACAGGCTGGCGACATGAATCACAGCTGATGAGGTGAGAACATGCTGGATGCTCCGGATCTTCTGGTTTCCATCAGAACTCCTCCTGAAGCCTGATGGAGGAGTCTGAATGTGTGTGTGGATACAACCAGAGCAACGTGGATGAGTTCCCCTGCAAGATGTTGATGCTGGAGATCATTTTATGACTTTTAACAACTGGTCACCACAGGGTCATAAACAAACACCAGTGATCATTAAAGCCTGGTTAATCAACACAGGATCAAACCGGTTGAACCCAACTATGTCTGCAGCTGTCTGCTGACCTCTAGTGGTCAGAAGGCTTTACTTCTATAAGGCCATGGTAAAATGTCACTTTTATTATTAGTAGATAAAAAATAAACATCCCAAACGGACATTGTGTAATGTCCAGGAAAAGGTCCGTTTTGACCTATACATTGACCTACATAGTGACCGGTCATCTACAGAAATAATTCCACTATCTAGGTGGATTTTCTCTTCTATCTTCTAACACCCAGAAGATTCTGCCACGCTTGTTGACATTCCATGAAGACAAGATTGTCAAGCAAGGTCTCCAACAAAGGCTGTCCTCTTATCTCAGACTGCAGGATTCCACACTCTGAATAAAAAGTGAACTTTTACAACTCATAAATTAAAAATTCATAAATAATCATACATCTGAATGAACTACATCTTATATGAAATGTTTGAATATTCAGCAGTAGGGCGGGACATCGTTGGATTTTGAACAATTCCGATTCTTCGTTTTGATTCCGATTCTTTCCAGACATGACATGTTTTACACGAGCCAGCTAACCACAGGTCCTACTTGATGAAATAATCTTAACTTCAACATGAATTTTAACTCTATGAACAACAACATTAATCTTAACTTCAACATGAATTTTAACTCTATGAACAACAACATCACCTTCATTTAGACACAAACATGTTTTGGAGAACAAAAGAAAAAGACTTGCAGCACAACCAGTGTGTTTGTTTCTGACCATAACCAAAGTTTGGAAGAAGCCTCTGGGATGAGAGGCTAAATGTCTCCAACATATCCAGGAACGTCCAGCTGTTTTCAGCTAAAACTCTCAGGATGATCATGTCCAGGATGACTGAGAACTACACCTCCATGCTGCAGCAGCATTCAGTCACAACAGGAACTTAAACTTAAACGTAGCTGCTGTCAGTAACAACCTAACAGATTTAAACATTAAAACTCAACAGAAATAGTTCAGAAAGGAAATTAAAATGTCATTTATTATTATTATTATTATTATTATTATTATTATTATTATTATTTATTGTAGCAGAAGCTGGTGTGGTCCACCACAGAGAAGCTGCTCTAGCATGATGACTTTAATTATTCTACAGGTTATTGTTCAGCCTTCTGAAGCTCACGTGCGCGCGCACGCACACACACACACACGAGTGTTGGTGAGCGGCTGCGTCTGACTGCTGACGCTCCGTGTGTGTTTTTATTTCTGCAGTGAGACAAACTCACCTCACACCGTCCAGAGTTTGTTCTTTAAAGCTTCTATTAAATCCACCGTGTTGACGTATTTAACACGTTTCCTCTACGCTGCAGGAGTTAAAGTTTACGTTACAGACTAAAAGGTCGGCAGACGCGTTTGCTTATATCTGGGTGGGGGGAGGGGGGACTCGTGCTACACACAGACAGCTGGTGTGATCGTCTCTGAAAAGCCTGGATCACAATTTGCAGATCATGTTTATTTTTCACGGAGATCGGCCGCGGATTCCAGGAATCGAAATAAAAAACTATGAACGATTCCAAGAAAAACTAACAGCTGGAACAGGTTCCAATCGATGCTCGATGCCCAACCCTAGACAGCGGCCTAAAGCATGAGTCATGCTTCTGCTTCTGCGTCAGTGCGGAGAGACGCAACGCCATTATCCATCCTTGCGTAGGCCCTCCGGCAGGCATGCAAGTACATACGGAGTCGAGCCCACTTTTATTAATATCCGTTGAACGGGACGGAGAACGCATGCTTGTGATTGGTCGGTCCAGAAACCGGACATCACTTCCGTCATGACGCCATTCTCCCTTTTGTCTGCCTAGACCTGTTAAGCGGAGGGACACCCCACCGACGCCGCTGTCTCCTTTTATGCTCTCACTGGTATTTCAGTAAGCATTGCTTCGTCTAGATCACACAGTCCCAACTCGATCAAATTTCTCTTTCTCGTGTTGCTTGCCATTTTTCAGACCGCGGAAGTGATTTCCAAGGAAATAGCAAGATGTCACTGTACTGCTACCTACGCTACGCCCTCTGTTATCCTGGCAGAGAATTGCTTTGCAACACCCCTTCAGGAAACAGGGAAGTATGAGAGCAAAATGCTTCAAACAGTCGGTGCGTGTCTGTCCCTTATGGAGCTGACGCAGAAGCATGACAGGGAGGCCCAGACTTCCCTCTCCCCAGCCACTTGGGCCAGCGCCTCCGCGGGAATACCAAGGTGATCCCAGACCAGCTGAGGGACATAGTCCCTCCAGCGTATCTTGGGTCTTCCTTTAGGTCTCCTCCCAGTTGGAGGTGCCCGGGAAACCTCACCAGGGAGGCGTCCAGGAGGCATCTTGACTAGATGCCCGAGCCCCCTCACCTGGCTCCTCCATGTGGAGGAGCAGCAGGTCTACTCCGAACCCCTCCCTAACGACTAAGCTTCTCACCCTATCTCTAAGGGAGAGCAGTCACCCTGCGGAGAAGACCCCTTTCGGCCGCTTGTATCCGTCGTCAGTGTTGTCCTCATAGGAGCAGAAACGTGTTAGCAGAAGGTAAACAAAGGCTTGCTACTGAGTTACAATGAGAATCCCAACTTGATGTGTTTGAGCAGGGACACATAGAAAACATGCATTCGCTGACCTTCAAGGACCAGGTTTTCTCCCCGTTAGTCAGTATAGAGGTCGGTCGTATTCCTCCTAATGCTAACGTGAGAATGTTTGGGTTCATATGTATTCATACCAGTCTGTAGCTCTGCCTGATGATTCTCTTCCTCAAAGTGCTGAAAAACATTTTTAACAACACAATCTGGACTGTAACGTCACACACGCACTTCCTGTTAACAGCATTAGCTCCCGTCTGAACATGCTCCTGTCTTCACGGCTGTTCTGAGGCTTTACCGAGTCCACTCCTTGTCTCATGATGCGCTACAGCTGGAGGACACAGGACTGATGGGCATGCTTAAACCGAACTTCCTTAAAGGGATTTAAGGGTTCCATTAAACAAAAAACTGTTGTTAAAGGAATGTTTTTCTTTTTCACCTTGCCTGTATAGAGCTCCGGGAGTTGACGTCACTTCTCCCGGCACGCAACAGTTCAAATCGAAACGGCGCCATATTGGCAGGCAGAAGCCCGCAGCTGGATTATTTGTTATTGTCAGAAAACTCAATCAGACAGGAAATATGGTAGATTACTGTTGTGCCCCAGGATGCAGAACAGACGCGGATGACATAAGGAATGAGCCATCTACAGGATTCCCCAAGATCCGGAGCGCCGCAAACGTTGGATCATTGTAATAAAACGCGCTAGTGACCGGGCTAAAATGAAGCTGTGGGATCCCGAGAGTAAAGGTTTTCGCTTATGCAGTGACCGCTTCATATCAGGTACTTAAACCAACGTTTCCTCAACTGTGTATGATATTTATTTTAAATGCTTTTATTACGATTCTTAGTGGGCTTCCTAAACTTATTTTGGCGTGGCTTTTTCTGTCTTATTACTCACAGCAACAAGTAAACATCACGTAAAACGTTGCCTCGTGAGTTCTGCGTGCTGCCGTTTACGTGTTTTATGATCACAGCAATTAACCGGCTAAGCGGTATTTAATTATTAAGCAATGGTTGATCAATTGTCAGATCACACGTAAAAAGCACTTTGGATTGCTATTATCTGTCTCACCGAGACAGATCTCAGACAGATCCTGAGACGCTCCTGCCTGACATATTTATTTTATTCACGGAAAACAATCAGACTAGTGATTTCTCTTGGCGTTCAGTTTATACATTCAAACAGCACAGCACTCTATTTAAACTACTTACATAGTAATCTATGTTATTTGTCCATCCATCCATTTTCACCCGCTTATCCGGAGTCGGGTTACGGGGGCAGTAGCATCGAGAGGCCCAGACTTCCCTCTCCCCAGCCACTTTGGCAAGCATCCTCCGGGGAAATCCCAAGGGGTTCCCCGGCCAGGTCCGGTAAGAAGTTCGCTCCGACAGCTTCTGGCGTTTTTAGAAAGTATCCCAGGGGCACGGTAAGGGTCGGAGATGTTTAGTCTAATGTCTGACTATATAAAACGATTTCTTCAGTTTTAAAGTGTGAAGTAAACTCCGACGAAGTAAAATCCAAGCCGATCCCGTTCAAGTTCATGATCCGTGTTTGTTTACCTTTTTTTCCTGCCAATATGGCATCTACTGAGTCACGTGGGGTCCGGAGCTCTATAGTTGTACTGATGCTACTACCCAGCCAGCACACATGGGTGGGCCTCATACGGAACCTACATGGGCAAGCCGTATGGGTTCCACCAGGGTTTGTCCACATTTTCCACAGTGGCCCCACAGGGGTTTACCCACAAACATATTAAACCCTCTGAAAACCCATGTAGAGCCCTTTAAAATCGATGTGGACAAAGATCTCTAATGGGCCAGTCCCATCTGTACCGGGTCGGCCCGGGCCGGGTAGCGTAGGTTGTTTACATATCTGGGTGGCCTGGTATTTTTCCAGGCCAACCAAGCTCATTCTCAGCCCTCTTCTCGAGGGGGTCTGCTTCGGGCCGACCAGGACCAACACACCCACTGCTGACAGCAAATTCACACCTTCCATTAGAGCAAGCCTCTGATTGGTGGGTAGAATCAGCCCACATGGGCTTAAGGCAAGGATGTGTGGAATCAACCGGGCCAGGCTGGGGCCGACTGGGGCTACCCGGCACAGATGGGAATGGCCCTTAAGCAAACCCTTGTGGGGCCACCATGGAAAATGCGGACAAAACCAGGTTGGGACCCATACAGCTTGCCCAGATAGGGCCCATATGTGTGCTGAATGGGTAAACTCGGTTTTCTCTGCCATGCAGTTAGTTTGACTCCAGATGGTCAGGACATCAGTCCACTGGACATTGTCCCCAAAACAGGCTGGGTCTTCTTTGTATTTAATAAAAACCAAATCTATTACATTTAATATTCCGTAACCGTGGGCTGCATCGTGTTTATTTTAGTGTGATACTTGACGAGCCCCGTTTCTTCTGCCACCTGCTGGACTCATGACCACACTGCTGGAGGAGAAAACACTACCTGAATGAAACCGTTACCAGGACCAAATCAGTAAAAATGGAAGGTTTTCCATTTAATGTGCTGAATTTAAAGCTAACAAATAAATAAAAATTCATTCCTTATCAGAAACTCCTCAGTTACACCTTAGTTACCTCCCCAAGGTTGTTGATCTCATCCCGTTACTTCATTAGTGCTGGATCTTCCAAACAGCTGATTTTCACTGGTAAATAAAACCCAACCAGCTTTGTTCAGAGGATTAGTTGTAGCAAATCTGGAACAGTTTTTCATTTGGTTTCCGAAAACAAAGCTCGACATCCTGCTGACTCCTTTAAGGTGCTCAGAAGCTCCCACTCCAACTGGAAAACATCTGGAGGAGATCCTGCAGGAGGCGGCTCCGGTGAGCCGGTCCAATGGAAACCAAGACCAGAAGAGTTAAGACACGAGGCGCCTTCAGAACCAGATGAATCTGGTCATTATGGGTCCAGGAAGCCTGCTCTGGTGTGGAAAAGTTTCAGCGCATCGCATGTATTCATGGAACAGCTGCAGCAGATGTTTGAGGCTAATGAAGCTAACCCTGATCACCCACTTTGTCCTCATTCTGGACAGACGAGAACGTTTCCCTCACACGCTTTTCATTCAAATTCAGACACCAGTGTTGGTTTTGGCCTTCACACACACCCGAGGTAAATAAATGAAATCCGGCATCTGGACTTTATCATAAAACAGGTTTAATTTAATATCTCTTTATTTTTTTTAAAATAATTAAACATTTGTATTTTTCCAACCCTTTTTTTCAGCTTTTAAATCATAGTATATCCGGGCCATTCTACAGCACACTTTAATTCTGCAAGGGGGGAGGGGGGGAGGTTCAGTGTCTCCCAACAGGACAACGGAGTCTGCTCCGTGCCTTCCTGCCACACTCCCTCCCCTACTAAAAAAAATATACATATCCAATGGACAAAAAACGTCATCAAAATATTGAAAATGAGATAAAAACCAAGAAAAAGAGGGAGTGAGACGGAAAAGCAAAACCAGACTGAAAGAGGGAAACACCATCATAAATAGGGAGTCCTGTTCCGTACTGGATGCTCCTCTCCACGGGGTCCCAGCAGAGGTGAGGCGGAGCCTAACCCACCAGAGCACTGCGTTCAGTAACAATGTTGTCATTGGTAATACTGGTCAACGCAGCGCCTGCCAGGGCCCAAGCTGGTGTGTGTGTGTTGGGGGGGGGGGTATTTAACTCTCAACATGGGATGTTTGGTTCCGGTGTGTGCCTGTTGTTCCTCATGTGTGATGTGGGTGCCGGCAGGCCTGTACCAACGGCGGTACCCAGTCATGACCCGTAGTGACCGGTCTTTATCCTAATCCTGTTGGAGGAAGCTGGAGTGTGTTTACATGCAGCATGGTCGGACTCTACACACCATTATCAAGCCTTCCTGGGCTAAAATGTGCAGAAACAATTAAAACTGAACTAATGAAATGCAGGACAGCTAAGCTACCGACTTCAAACAGCAAAGGGCTTCGCTTGTAACAATTATCTCACTAACATGGAATACGTCTTTTTAATCCTTGGTTGATTTAACAAGGTCGCTCTGATTGGATTATTTAGTCGTTTTGGCACTTTTTGGTTTGAATCTCCGTGCTGTTTATCAGCACCTCCTACTCCTACCACCAGGTGGCGCCAGGTCAACAACACCCCCCAACGATCCATCAGCAGATGGGATTTTTTATGAGATTTGATGAGTGAAACAGAAAAAAGGGTGTGATCGCCCACTAGAGAATTAAACCGCTCCGCTGCAGGTTTCTGGGTAAAAGGTGACGGGCTGTTTTTTCCAGCTGTGAAACAAAAACATGAAACGGCTGAAATCAAACTGGACTCCAGGAATGTAGGAAATGAAAAACTATTTTAGTCCCTTATCCTGAACATCGTGGTTACTAACTCACTACGCCCTTTGTAGACGTTTCAGGTTTAAAGCTAGAGGTGAGCGTTTTCTCGCATGTGCATGTAAACACACTCAGAGGGCAGATGCACGGCTGGAGGCGTCATTAAGAGGTGTTCCAACCGGTCCGGACGGCGGCGGCAGAACGGCAGAGAGGACAACCAGGAAAACAAAGTTACATGTGGGACAGCTGAAGAGGAGGCGAGAGAGGAGGTGTTCAAAACAATCCAGCTTCTTTTTTACGTTTTTTTTTCTCATGAGTTCAAATGTCCTACAGTCCAGAGAGGGTTGTCGGTTTGAATCCACGTCCCACACAAGTCATTTTCTCATCATTTTCTACGTTTTCTTCTTTTTATTATTATTATCATTATTGTTTTGTTTATCTATTTGCAATAATATCAGTTGAAGGGAAAAAGAAAATAATTATTTACAGTGCTGCTGGAGTAATGAAAACAGACGTATGAATCTACTGTAAAGTAAGTTGCACAAACACAGGAGAAAAAATAAGAAAACAAAACAATTAAGAAACCAGCGGCCTCTCTGCGTGGACCCAGTATCAGGAGCTCTGGGGCAGACATGGCTGATGGGGGTCGGGACGAAGAGCGGGAGTCAGACGTGGGGGAGCGCAGCGCGGTCTTCGTTAAGTTGGGATGATCCCGTCACTCCTAAGGCCCCTCTTCAGCTCCAGGTCCTCCAGCTTCTTCCACAGCTCCTCCCTCTCCTTCTCCTTCTTCTTCTCACTAAAACAACATGGAGGTCAGGGTCAGGGAGCTGTCCTAATGCGGAGCAGGGTGACTCAACCACCCCCTAACGGTCGTCAGAGGCTTCATCACTATTTAGGTCTGCTGCTCCTTTTATTTAGGACAAAATAAGAGATTTAATCAGACGTGAAACCGTCAGACGTATCGGATGTGGAGGAAGCAGGAGGAACCTTCTGTTAAAGGAAGAACACCCACAACTCTTTCTGAAGGAACACCTGTCCACAGCTGTTCCGGCCCACTCTAGATCAACTGCTTATCCAGTTTAAGGTTTTAACCTTTGTTTACAACACCTGAATGGTCAAGCCCCTGCTTATCTGTCAGAACTGCTTAAAGCCTGGTTTATGCTTCTCCGTCAGCTCCGCAAGGGACAGACACGCACGGATTGGCGGAAGAGTTTTGCTCTTTTACTTCTCCGTCTCCTGGAGAGTGTTGCAAAGCAATTCCTCGGCAGGACAACAGAGGGCGTAGCGCTGTTCTGTGGTATCCTGTCATGTATCGGTCCAAGATCGTGTGTTTATATTGTGTTTTTTGTGTATATAAGAGACTTTTAACACTTTTTTATTTGTCTCTCATTCTCCCACCTCCTCATGCGCTCCCCACCTCTAAACCCACGTTTCCTGTCATTTCCGTCCACAAATAAAACGGTTGCTGCACATCTTTTCACTCCTCCAGTCACGTGAGGATGAAACGTTCATATTTTTAGAGTTTTTTCGCGAGGTATTCTTCAAGCTTCTCCGTGTCTGCTGCTAGTTATCCTCGGCTCTCTTTGCAATGGCGGCGCTGTCAACAACAGCAGCGTCCTGACCAATCACAAGCTTGCGTAATCCGTTTCGTTCGACGGATGTTTAAAAAAGTGGGCTCGACTCCGTACGTACTTGCGTGTCTGCCGGAGCCCTACGCAAGGACGGATAATGGCGTTGCGTGTCTCCGCACTGACGCAGACGGAGAAGCATAAATCAGGCTTGAGCCCCATGTTCCACCCAGAACCCTGAGATCAGCAGATCACTTGCTTTTGTGCGTCCCAAAAATAAAGAATAAATCTCGTGGGGAGCGGGCCTTTGCGTTTGGAATGCTCTCCCCCTTAGTGTTGGACAGGCCCCGTCACAGGGTCGATTCAAGTCTGTACTGAAGGCCGACTTCTATCATTTAACTTTTGATCAATGACCGAGCTTTTATTGTTTTTATGTTTTTATTGTGACTTTGTTTTTTTTTTTACTCTAGTATGTTTCTTTTAAATTTTTAGGTTATCCCATTTATCTCCTATATGCTCTTTATCTTGTTTTTATCTTGGGGTTTTTCCTTTTTATTACTACTGTACAACACTTTGGTCCGCTGTCATGCTGTTTTTAAATGTGATTTATAAATAAACTTGGTATGGTATGATGTGACCCGATCGGATTTAAACTCTGGTCTCCCAGAACTTAAAAACTCCCCTCACACCCGGAGTTTCTTCTTCAAACTCGTATTAAATAACGAGTTTCCTGCACTCCGTATTTTGGTTGTAGGATGAAAACTTTGCATCAGTTGTCCCAGGGGGAAGTTCAGAACGTGTTTGCATTTTCGCTGCTGCGTGTCTGCAGTGTGAGAAAAAGAGGGGAGGGGCGATGCAACGCTTCGTTCGGCGTCTCTACGGGCTCCACAGCAGCAGCGACAGCCAGCTGGCTCGATCCGCTCTGAAAGGCGTTGATCAGAATTAGCAGATCACATTTTTAAACGGAGACCGGGCGCGTACTGCCTACATGCGTCACTCAATACAGCGTCCGTGCCGAATCTCGCCTAGGAACTTTTATCCGCTGCAATTAAATCACACAAATAAAAATTCATTGTTTAACTGAAAAAATAAACCGAAACAGTACGAAAGTGGACCAAACTGAATCGGTTCTACGCCCTTCGTGAACCATTACACCCCTAATAATAGTGCATCTAAACTTCTGAGACAACTGTGTCCTCAGCTTCCTGTCCATGTCCAGTGTGGTACACACCTAGATACCCAACAGCACTGTGACCACCTCTCAACCTGTAAATGGGCAGACTGACTGAAGACACCGGAGATGCTGAGTCTAATGCCCCCGCAGACACATTTTCTTGTGTTTCAACCATTTAGTCCTGGTTTATTTTGACCTTAGTGGGTTTTTCTTCCTTTAACAAAAAGATATCAACTATTTTTCCACGCCTGTAGGACTTTTTTGACGGACACACACACACACACACACACACCACCACCAGTAGTTTCTTACCGCTGACGGTCTGACTTGTAAGTGGCTGTGAGTTCATCAAATAAGGTACTGTTCATCTCCATGAAGGCCTTCAGGACGTTGTACACCAGCGCCACAATCGCCCTGAGACAGAGTTCACAGTTAATGTCCCCCAGAAAAGACACGAGGAAGGCTGTTGAGTCCCATCTAGTGTATCAGGGATATTCCACCACTAAATTAAAAGTTGTCTGTTGCCCTGTTCCACACAGTAAGATACCAGCCCAGCCTGATCCGGCAGTACTCTTTTAGCTTTGCCTTAGCATAAACAATCTAAAGCACTCTTTGATGTCAGCCTGGGGAAACTAACAAAAGCTAAACCTAAACGTTAGCCATGTTTCCACAAAAGGAAGTTCAGAAAACTTCTGGGAGTGGGCAAATTGACCTGGAGATAAGATGGCCGCTGTGCCTCCTTACAAATTCAGCTTTTTCATGACAGATGCCAGAATCTCACAACTGCTTTGGTAGTGAGTGATGTCACTGACCAGTGCCAAAAAGCATCCACATTAAAGTTTTATTCAAGTGCATCATAACTTTATCTCTTTTGAGAAATAACCAGTAAACCCTAATACTAGCCGGTAAACCCTAATACTAACAGGTAAACCCTAATACTATCCGGTAAACCCTAATACTAACACTAGCCGGTAAACCCTAATACTAACAGGTAAACCCTAATACTATCCGGTAAACCCTAATACTAACCCTAATACTAACACTAGCCGGTAAACCCTAATACTAACAGGTAAACCCTAATACTAACTGAAAACCCTAATACTAACACTAGCCGGTAAACCCTAATACTAACAGGTAAACCCTAATACTAGCCGGTAAACCCTAATACTAACCGAAAACCCTAATACTAACCGAAAACCCTAATACTAACACTAGCCGGTAAACCCTAATACTAACAGGTAAACCCTAATACTAGCCGGTAAACCCTAATACTAACCCTAATACTAACACTAGCCGGTAAACCCTAATACTAACCCTAATACTAACACTAGCCGGTAAACCCTAATACTAACAGGTAAACCCTAATACTAACCGAAAACCCTAATACTAACACTAGCCGGTAAACCCTAATACTAACAGGTAAACCCTAATACTAGCCGGTAAACCCTAATACTAACAGGTAAACCCTAATACTAGCCGGTAAACCCTAATACTAACCCTAATACTAACACTAGCCGGTAAACCCTAATACTAGCCGGTAAACCCTAATAATAACCCTAATATTAACACTAGCCGGTAAACCCTAATACTAACAGGTAAACCCTAATACTAACCGAAAACCCTAATACTAACACTAGCCGGTAAACCCTAATACTAACAGGTTAACCCTAATACTAACCGAAAACCCTAATACTAACACTAGCCGGTAAACCCTAATACTAACAGGTAAACCCTAATACTAACTGAAAACCCTAATACTAACACTAGCCGGTAAACCCTAATACTAACAGAAAACCCTAATACTAACACTAGCCGGTAAACCCTAATACTAGCCGGTAAACCCTAATACTAACCCTAATACTAACACTAGCCGGTAAACCCTAATACTAACAGGTAAACCCTAATACTAACCGAAAACCCTAAAACTAACACTAGCCGGTAAACCCTAATACTAACAGGTAAACCCTAATACTAGCCGGTAAACCCTAATACTAACCCTAATACGAACACTAGCCAGTAAACCCTAATACTAACAGGTAAACCCTAATACTAACCGAAAACCCTAATACTAACACTAGCCGGTAAACCCTAATACTAGCCGGTAAACCCTAATACTAACCCTAATACTAACACTAGCCGGTAAACCCTAATACTAACAGGTAAACCCTAATACTAGCCAGTAAACCCTAATACTAACCCTAATACTAACACTAGCCGGTAAACCCTAATACTAACAGGTAAACCCTAATACTAGCCGGTAAACCCTAATACTAACTCTAAAACTAACACTAGCCCAGGGGTGTCAAATTTACGGCCCGCGGGCCGGATTTAACCCGCTTGCGGGCCGGATGGGTTAGGTGATGGTTGTGTAAACTTTATTTTCATACTTTACAATGTAGAGTGAAAATAAACATATCTTTGTGAGCAAGTTTTCTCTGTAATGAGTATAAATAAAACAAAGCTGCGCTCAAGGCTCACACAAAAACTTGAATCACATCCTGAAGATGGCCGCCACTCAGGATGTGACTTCTGATGTTGATGTGCTGGTGAAAGCTAAAAGATGTAAAGTAAAATGAGTCAAATATACTTTAAGTGCTGCATGAAACTGATCTAGCCATGTGATCTGTAAGCTCTTTGAATCACTAAGGAATGTTTTTTGAATTTATTGATTTTTTTTTTTCCCCCCAAATTTTCAAGTACACTTCAGGTGTTGTACTTGTACTATTTTGGATACACTGTCCTCAGGCTCCAGCCTTGTTTTATATTGATTGTATTTAAACAAAGAAAACAATCTGAAGTTGTTTTTAATTTACCGGTCCGGCCCACTTGGGACTAGATTTCCCTCAATGTGGCCCCTGAGCTAAAATCAGTTTGACACCCCTGCACTAGCCGGTAAACCCTAATACTAACAGTTAAACCCTAATACTAGCCGGTAAACCCTAATACTAACCCTAACCAGTAAACCCTAATACTAACAGTTAAACCCTAATACTAGCCGGTAAACACTAACACTAGCCGGTAAACACCAATACTAACAGTTAAACCCTAATACTAGCCGGTAAACACTAATACTAACACTAACCGGTAAACCCTAATACTAACAGTTATACCCTAATACTAGCCGGTAAACACTAATACTAACAGTTAAACCCTAACACTAGCCGGTAAACCCTAATACTAACCGAAAACCCTAATACTAACACTAGCCGGTAAACCCTAATACTAACTGGTAAACCCTAATACTAACAGGTAAACCCTAATACTAGCCGGTAAACCCTAATACTAGCCGGTAAACCCTAATACTAACTCTAAAACTAACACTAGCCGGTAAACCCTAATACTAACTGGTAAACCCTAATACTAACAGGTAAACCCTAATACTAGCCGGTAAACCCTAATACTAGCCGGTAAACCCTAATACTAACTCTAAAACTAACACTAGCCGGTAAACCCTAATACTAACAGTTAAACCCTAATACTAGCCGGTAAACACTAATACTAACACTAACTGGTAAACCCTAATACTAACACTACCCGGTAAACACTAATACTAATACTAACCGGTAAACCCTAATACTAGCCGGTAAACCCTAATACTAATAGTTAAACCCCAATACTAGCCGGTAAACCCTAATACTAACACTACCCGGTAAACACTAATACTAATACTAACCAGTAAACCCTAATACTACCCGGTAAACACTAATACTAGCTGTAAGGTAGAAAATGAAGTTAGAGCAGTTCCTCACGGGTTCCAGTGCTCTTTGGAGATCCTGTAGAGGCTGGCGAACATGATGGGCAGGATGACGCTGGAGTTCTCCTCGATCAGACTCATGATGTACTCGTTGTTCCAGTAGTAGAGAGCTCGCTCTGCCACCTGCGAGGAGACGGACACGTCCTGAGACACGTCTCCACACAGCAGAACTCATGAACATGCTTCTACACCTCTCCTTTAGCTGATCCAGAGTCAGCTTGCCTGACAGAACAGGAGCACTCACCTGAAAATGTGGGCTGGAGACACATCTGGAGATCTGTTTGAAAAGTGGCTCCTGGATCTTGACGAACTGTGTGGGTTCGATGACGTCCAAGATTTCTTCCAGCTCACCTAGAAACATCACCTGGAGCACCGTGTGGCGGAGGGACATGTTACTACACACATGCACACACACACGTACAGAGATGTGACTCTGAAATGGTCTCACCTCTTTTTGACTGCAGGTCTTTGGCCAAAACTTCAGTAAGCCTCTGATGACCTGAGGATGAAGACAGAGACCATCATTTATAAGCAGATCAGACAGTTAGCAAAAGAATACATTTCTAGGTGAGACAAGACACCATGCCATCTGTTGGAAACTGCATACTGAGAAGTATTTAAAGCCCAGGTGTGTAAAAGTCCTGGAAACCTGAGCGCCACACAGTTCAGAGCAGGTATCGCCGCTACCGTAGCACACATGCATCCAAAGGTCAAGTGAAAACACCACACACCAGCTCTCAACCGTCTGCACGCTTTATTATAGTATTTAGTACTATTTAGGGCAGCAGGAGCTCAGGAGGTACAGCGGGTTGTCCGGTATTCGGAAAGTTGCAGGTTCAAACCTGTCTCCGACCAGAGAATGCTGTTGTTGTGTCCTTGGGTAAGACACTTAACGTGCCTTGCCTGCTGGTGGTGGTCGGAGGAACCGGTGGCGCCTGTGTTTGGCAAGCCTCGCCTCCAGTTTCTTGTTCTTTTTTGACAAAGTTTAGTAAAAAAAAAATATATTTTTTTTACCCGACATGTTTCAGCTAGTCATCATCAGAGATCACCGGTGGTGGTGGCGTCACTTCCTTTGATCCGCGGGCAGCAGAGGACGCCGGCTCCCTCCTTGCTGAGGACACTGTCCCGTGCATGATCCAACGTGAATACTCCATCGTCTCTGTTCACGGTTTTGTGCCACGTCTCCCTTATTTCTCTGCTGCACGTGGACAAAAGGAAGTGACGCCACCAACACCGGCGATCTCTGATGATGGCTAGAGGCATTAGCCGAAACATATCAGGAAAAAACATATTTTTTACTAAACTGTATAAAAAGAACAAGAAAATTGATAACGAAGACAAACACAGAATGAATAGAGGCCTCTCCTCTGTCAGTGAACCCCAGAGCAGCTGTAGCTACATCGCAGCTCATCACCACCAGTCTGTGAACGTGTGGATGAATGGGTGAATGACTGACTGTGTTGTGACGCGCCTTGGGGGGGTTGTAGAACCCTAAGAAGGCTCTATACAAATACAGGCCTTTTACCGTTTCTGCTGCTTCCTACAGTCACATGGTTTAGTGAGGCCTCTGTCCACGTGAGGATATGTAGAACGAGACTGATCTGCCACTTTCAGATGCTGCTCCAGCGCCGCCGCTACGTCACTCGTCTCCGTCCCCCACAGCCGTGCGTGCTTCGTCACAGTTACGAATGACTTCCAGACATCACATGTGGTTAGAGCAGGGCAAGCAACCCAGGGAGAAGGAGCAGAGGTTCCCCAAACCAGCAAGACTGTCGCGAAGAGGACCGGCACCACCCCGCACAACGTTTAGAGGAAGAAGGACTTTCACGTCATAGCGCAAAAGCAAAATGCGGCATGTCCCTAACCAGCTACGGTCTTTCAAGATGGAGCATGACTCCGCAAAGTCAACCACGGGTTATGTATATAAAAATGTAGCATTTCCATCAAATAGAAGTTTTTAGAATAGACTTTGGTGAGAAAAAAAATGAAAAAGGACAAGTTTGTGAGCATGGTACACAGAATTTGATAGTAAACAAGTAAAAATAGCACACACTGCCTTTAAAGTACAAGCATCTGAACATGTGTGGATAACTGAGTGTGGTGAGGAGCTCCGCTTTGATACAACACTGCACAGATAATGCCAGGAGAAATAAATGTGTAATATTCAGCACAAAATAGGGCTGGGCGATACGGCCTAAAAATCTGATATGTTTTTTTATTTGATTTACGATTTTTACCGATTTTCTCTCCCTCTCAATTATTAAGAATAGCAATAAGTACAAATGGAAGGCGCCTTAAAGCCAATTCTGTTCTGTACGTAATCACAAGCAAGACAAATGTAAGCCTCATCGCCAAGATGGATAATGAATAAATGTGAATAAAAGCTCCACGTCCGTCGAAGCAAACCCAAACCTGATCCTACCAACGGATGATGTCATTCCTTTCTTAGGATCAAACTTCCCGCTCTCACCGGTAGTCATGGAGTCACTTGCTGTTGCCGTTTGGTGTGCGTGCTGGGACGTTGTCGCGGTTATGTGCAACTAATGCTACGGGAGCTCCAGGGGGCCAAAAAGGCGCTGTTACATAAACATTCAATATACTTTTTTTTTATCGCCCGCAACAAAAAATTGAACTAATTAATGAAATTGATTTATTGCCCAGGCCTAGCACAAAACAACAAACAGTGCAGCGATACTTACTGGTTCCGTTAATGTCGGGTCTTTCTCTAAGAACTGTACAATGCAATACGCCAACTGCAACAACAGAAACAACAGGGTCACAAAGGTGCTACAGCATCTGAGATGAGGGATTTTTCTGTTTGTTTGGAATGAAAACACTGAAGACCTTCCCCTAACCCAGTCTTATCAGAGCTAATCCTAAACATCCACCTCTGTGGTTTAAACTCTACAAAAATAACGCAAACACATTTAAAACTCACGCTTAAGCTCCTTTTGAAAAGCATATTTAGGAGCTTATAACTACTAATGCGGGTGTCAAGTATCCGTAGCAGGTTGGTTATAGTAGAAAGAAACTGAATTACCTGTGCATGGAAAAGGGACAGGCTCCTGACGGTATGGAGGGGGATCAACACTTTGACCAGAAACTGTTTATGTTCTGCTTTCAGCGGCAGAGCAAAACCATTGATTATACTGGGAGAGAGAAACAGAGCAGACATCAGTTACACTGTGTTCCAGTGTGTGTGTGTGTGTGTGTGTGTGTGTGTGTGTGTGTGTGTGTGTGTGTGTGGAGAACCATAACTAAGTACATTATCTAAACAAAGACTGATGAAATCAATTCAAATTATTTATTTTGCGCCAAATCACGAAGAGTCGTCTCAATAAACTTCACACAGTAAACATTCCTGTTGAGTTCAGTCCATCAAGCCAATTAGCTAAAAGTTTCATACTTAAGGAACCCAGCAAATTGCACCGAGTCACTGACTAGTGTCAGAGTCTTTACAGCAATCCTCATACTAAGCAAGCATGCAGCGACAGTGGAGAGGAAAACTCCCTTTTAACAGGAAGAAACCTCCAGAGGATCCTGGCTCAGTATAAGCAGCCATCCTCCACAACTCACTGGGGATGGAGAAGACAGAGCAGACACACACACACACACACACACACACACACGCACGCGCGTGCGCACACACACACACGCACAAACACACCTCCATATTGAAAGACTCAAAATGATCAAACCATCTTCCCTTTGGGATAATTTATTACATTCGTACGTAAAACTGGGTCCTGTTTTATAAAATATAACTGTCCATAAGCCACACTGCCATGCTTAGAGTGCAGCAGATCAGATGAAACACCTAAAACCAGCCGAGAGCACGGTGTTGGAGTGATGATGATTTGGGCCTGTGGTGCAGTCACTAGGGTTGGGCATCATTTGATTTCGAACAATTCCGATTCTTTCCAGACATGACCTGTTTACATGAGCCAGCTAACCACAGGTCCTACTGATAAAATAATCTTAACTTCAACATGAATTTCAATTCTATGAACAACAACATCACCTTCATTTAGACACAAACATGTTTTGGAGGAAAAAAGAAAAAGACTTGCAGCACAACCAGTGTGTTTGTTTCTGACCACAACCAAAGTCTGGAAGAAGCCTCTGGGATGAGAGGCTAAATGTCTCCAACATATCCAGAAACGTGCAGCTGTTTTCAGCTAAAACTCTCAGGATGATCATGTCCAGGATGACTGAGAACTACACCTCCATGCTGCTGCAGCGTTCAGTCACAACAGGAACTTAAACTTAAATGTAGCTGCTGTCAGTAACAATCTAACAGATTTAAGCATTAAAACTCAACAGAAATAGTTCATAAATGAAATTAAAACGTTTATTATTATTATTATTTATTATTATTTATTGTGCCAGAAGCTGGTGTGGTCCACCACAGAGAAGCTGCTCTAGCATGATGACTTTAATTATTCTACTGGTTATTGTTCAGCCTTCTGACGCTCTCGCGCGCTCGCTCGCTCGCTCGCGCACGCACGCACACGCACACGCACACGCACACACACCCCTGCTGACGCTCCGTGTGTGTTTTTATTTCTGCAGTGAGACAAACTCACCTCACACATCCAGAGTTTGTTCTTTAAAGCTTCTATTAAATCCACCGTGTTGACGTATTTAACACGTTTCCTCTACGCTGCAGGAGTTAAAGTTTACGTTACGGAGTAAAAGTTCGGCAGACGCGTTTGTTTATATCTGGGTGGGGGGCGGGGCCTCGTGCTGCTCACAGACAGCTGGTGTGATCGTCTCTGAAAAGCGTTGATCACAATTTGCAGATCACGTTTATTTTTCACGAAGATCGGCCACGGATTCCTCTTCCGTCGGCATTCTAGGAATCAAACAAAAAAACTTTGAACGATTCGGGGAAAAAGTAACAGTTGGAACTGGTTCCAATCGATGCTCGATGCCCAACCCTAGCCGTCACTAACAAGGAACTCTTCTGAGTCCCTAAGTATTGGCAGCTTCACAAAGCAGAGTGGACTAAAAGAAGGTGAGAGCAATCAGGTCCGACAGAGAACGCTGCTAAAGCAGCTTCTACGAGCTTCTGCAGCACGTCCGTCTTTAGGGTCCAGGAGTCCATCTCCTACATGTCTAGATGTATGTTACACTTCTCCTTCTCAGATAAAAGCTCCCAGCTAGCATAGAACCAATTAAAGAAGATAAGCTAGAACCTTATCAGCCAAATAAACCAGACTGAGGCGGTTCTGGCTCAGGTTGTTTTTATGTCATCAATACAAAGTTGTACTTTTCATAGAAAACCAAACTTTTATTGATCTTTTCCTCTGGTAAATTCACCTGCAAGTCTAAGTTTCTACACAGCAGGAAAACTGCAGGATTTCTTAATGGTTCATTTCTCTCTCCTGGTTTGCTTTTCCATAAATGTGGAACAGTCTCCACCGTCAACCCACAGAAAAGCCTAAACATGAGAGCAGCGTTGAGCTCTAAATCTCACACAAGGCCGGCCGTCTGGGTCCACATACCTCCCCAGGATCTCCAGCAACTCAGCCACCCCGTTGAAGTGCTCCGTCTCATAAACAAAACTGGGAACGGGGAGAAGAACGGAGAAGGGACAGGAGAAAGGTCACGTTGGCTTCACAGACACACACAAAAGAAACTCGACCATAAGCGAATGTCGTTTTTACTTACCGTAGAAAAATATTATTGATCTGTTTTCGTATAAAAGCCCTCAGCCCCAGAAATTTGCCATAGATTCTATGCAAGACGGTCTTCAGATAGTCTCTCTCTCGAGGATCCTCGCTGTCAAACAACTCCAAAAGCTAAACAGGCAGGAGAGTGAATCAGGAGTTGGCAGAAGGAATAAACAACAGAAAGCCCGAGGAGGACAGGAAGTAACGACTTCAGCAGCTCACCTGTAGGACAAACTTCTGGTCTATGTACTTTTTGGCAATGCTGGGCTGGAATTCCTGACTCTCCAGGAAACGAATGAAGAACTCGTATACCAACTGGAGAAAGGAAACGTAATCAGCTGAAATGTTTCATTCATGTAGCGTTTTCAGTCCAAAGGTTGTGTAAACACGGTTTTACAAACTACTGATCTAAACAACCAGATAATTGTTTACTGAACTGAACATCTAATCTTAATTACAAACAAACATCTCATCGGAATCGTACAAGTTAGAGGAGTCATCTGGAGGAATTGTGGGTAAGTTTACTCTGACTGGTTCTGCTGTGGTCATCATCATTTTCAACATCCAAACACAGCATGTTTACTTCCAGATCTATTTACGGTGCTAATAAAAAGTCTGAGTCCGAGGATGGAGAGATGCTGGGGGGGTGAGTCGACATCAGCACGATACTCTTCCCGTTTCTAAATGGAACAGGACTGATTTTACCTGTAGGTGTGGCCAGGAAGCCTCGAGTGTGGGCTCGTCCTCCTCAGGGTCAAACTCATTACTGTCACTGGGTGGGAGGGTCCGAAAAATGTTGTGAGACACCTGGAACAAATTAAGAGGAAGCGCATAACTAAATTCAATTCTATTCAATTCAAGTTTATTTATATAGCGCCAAATCACGACAAGAGTCGTCTCAAGGCACTTCACATAAGAAACATTCCAATTCAGGTCAGTTCATTAAGCCAATCAGAAATAATGTTTCCTATATAAGGAACCCAGCAAATTGCAACAAGTCACTGACTAGTGTCAGTGACTATACAGCAATCCTCATAATAAGCAAGCATATAGCGACAGTGGAGAGGAAAACTCCCTTTTAACAGGAAGAAACCTCCAGAGAACCCTGGCTCAGTATAAGCAGCCATCCTCCACGACTCACTGGGGATCAAGAAGACAGAGCACGCACGCACGCACGCACGCACGCACGCACGCACGCACGCACGCACACACACACACACACACACACACACACACACACACACACACACACACACACACACACACACACACGCACGCACGCACACACACACACACACACCAAGCAATGTGTCTATGGTTACATTCTGATGTCTTAGTAAATATTCTATTTGGTGAGAGATAAACTTTATTGTATTTATCCTAGTGGATCTATAATTAAACGGGTAAACTAGTAGTAGCACATCCAACGTCAAGGAAAGCAAAAAGTTATTATCAGTAGAGGGAGAAAGTTTAAGTGGTTAGCAGCAGTGTGCTAGACGATGGCCCCCTCCATGAGGCCACCACAGCTCAGCAGAACATCATTGTAGCTTCTTCTGGGGAGAAAACATGTATTTAAATACATGTTAGTTTAAAAACGACGGTGGGTTTTCCATCAAGAACAACACAGAACTGTGTGCATGTGTGTGTGTGTGTGTGTGTGTGTGTGTGTGTGTGTGTGTGTGTGTGTGTGTGTGTGTGTGTGTGTGTGTGTGTGTGTGTGTGTGTTATTCATAAATAATGAATAACAAATGAAGTATCACAGCTTCTGACCATTGCAGCACAAAGACCTGCGTTTGACTACTCAGATGCAACATCTGCTAATAAACTGTCAAATTCAGTCTTGAACATCTTTCATTCCTCCTTTCAGAATCACTAAGGTTGTCTAGATTTGGGGGCAGAAATGTGGTGGACGGTCTGATGGCGGAGCACACGTTGGTTCTGCTCACCATTTTGACAACCTCAGGGTAGGCCTGCTCTGTCAGGTAGCCCCGGCTGACAGTCACATAGTCCACCAGCTCGTTGAGCGTGGAGCGCTTATATTCCTTCATCTTGAGGTCCGACAGCGTGTCCATGAAGTCAAAGACAGTACAGCACTGCTGCAGCTTCTTCAGGAACAGCTCCGGCTGCTCCGGCGCCGGCACGTCTGCACAAACACACCGGACACAGGTGAGGACAATGATAACGAACACACGCTGAGAAAATTCTAACCATAAAAACATGTCCGACAGTATCAGCGTAACAAAACAAGACTTTAAATACCATTTATCTGCTCCTGCTGAAACAAAAATGCCAATAATATTACTACCACTGCTTACATTTGACATATGAATGAAATAAAGGCCTAAATGAATATTTGGTCATGGAAACATGCTCCAGTCCCTACGGAGCTCAGAGAAAAAAACAAAATGAAGAATATAAATTAGTGAGGGGCGTAAACAGAGTAAGGTTGAAAAGGTAAATTTAAAGTCGCTGCAGGCTGAAATCTTCTTGCACAAAATAGTCACTCAGTCACAAACCATGTTGCACCAGGGAGGCGTACACTGGAGGAGGGTAGGTGGTGTTTAGTAACAGCTACTAGGTAGAAACTGTTCGAGTCTTATAGTCCTAGCTTAACATGCTCCTGAATCTCTTGCCAGATGGCAACAGCTGGAATGTGGTGTGGGGATGTGGCTAGCTTTCCAGAGGCCGCAAGAGCTATGCAGACCACCTAAGGAAGATAAGGGTGTAATAGGGCTGGGCAATAAATCGTAAATTTATTGTTATCAAAATTTCTGACTCTTATCGGGATAAAATTTCCCATGTCACTAAATTTCCATCCATCCATCCATTTTCATCCGCTTATCCGGAGTCGGGTCGCGGGGGCAGTAGCCTAAGGCGAGAGGCCAAAACTTCACTCTCCCCAGCCACTTGGGCCAGCTCCTCTGGGGGAATCCCAAGGCGTTCCCTGGCCAGGTGAGAGACATAGTCCCTCCACCGTGTCCTGGGTCTACCTTTAGGTCTCCTCCCGGCTGGACGTGCCCAGAAAACCTCACCAGGGAGGCGTCCAGGAGGCATCCTGACCAGATGCCCGAGCCACCTAAACTGGCTCCTCTCGATGTGGAGGAGCAGCGGGTCTCCTGAATGACTGAGCTTCTCACCCTATCTCTAAGGGAGAGCCCAGCCATCCTGCGGAGAAAACTCATTTCGGCCGCTTGTATCTGTGATCTCTTTCTTTCAGTCACTACCCAAAGCTCATGACCATAGGTGAGGGTAGGAACGTAGATCGACCGGTAAATCGAGAGCTTCGCCTTCTGACTCAGCTCTCTCTTCACCACGACAGACCGGTACAACACCCGCATCACTGCAGATGCAGCACCAATCCGCCTATCGATCTCACGCTCCATCTTTCCCTCACTCATGAACAAGACCCCGAGATACTTAAACTCCTCCACTTGGGGCAGGACCTCATCCCTGACCTGGAGAAGGCATTCTACCCTTTCCCGAATCAAGACCATGGTCTCAGATTTAGAGGAGCTGATTCTCATCACAGCTGCTTCACACTCGGCTGTGAACCACTCCAGCGAAAGCTGAAGATCACGTTCTGATGAAGCCAACAGGACCACATCATCTGCAAAAAGCAGAGATCCGATCCTCAGGCCACTAAAACAGATGCCCTCCACACCTTGGCTGCGCCTAGAAATCCTATCCATAAAGGTTATGAACAGAATCGATGAGAAAGGGCAGCCTTGGCAAAGTTCAACTCTCACTGGGAACGAGCCCGACTTACTGCCGGCAATGCGGACCAAGCTCCGACACCGGTCATACAGGGACCTAACAGCCCGTATCAGAGGGCCTGGTACCCCATACTCCCGGAGTAGCCCCCACAGGGCCCCCCGAGGGATGCGGTCAAACGCCTTCTCCAAATCCACAAAACACATGTAGACTGGTTGGGCAAATTCCCACGCACCCTCCAGGATCCCCCTAAGGGTATAGAGCTGGTCCAGTGTTCCACGGCCAGGACGAAAACCACATTGCTCCTCCTGAATCTGAGGTTCAGGTCAATAAATTTGATAATAACAATTGAAAAGATGTGTGTAGGTTGGCAACGTTCATGTCTTTTTAAGAAGCTGTACCATCTTAAGTCATGTGAAAATATGACTCAACGTAATACACGTAACAGCCGCATCTAATGGACAACTTTAGTTTCTGCACATACCTGTAGTTATCGTCCATTTATCGTTATCAAAGTGAAATCCTCAACATATCGTGATATTGGTTTTAGGCCGTATCGCCCAGCCCTGTCATATCTGGTGTAAACACTCTTGAGGGTTTTACAGTAGGGAACACTTACTACACTTACCACAGTAATATGTCTCCGGCTTTAAAGGAAGTGTGGTTATTGGCTGTCTTGCTGTTAGGTTCTGACAGACGCACTGATGGAAGTAAAACGCCTCGATTGACTCATTCACTTCGCACAGACTTTTCATTGTAACATTGAGTTGTTGGTAATAGATAAACTAGCTTGAGATATTTTCAGAGCCAACTATTTGCTTCTAGTTTACAGTAGGGATGCACCGATGGATCGGCATTTGATCGTAATCGGCCGATAGCGCCCCTATCGGTTTTGATCGGAATTTTCAAAATAGATCAAAGCAAACCGATCAGGTAGGGTTGTCACGGTAACCAGTGTAGCGGTAAACCCCGGTAAAAAAAAAAAAGTTGACAATAATAATAACCGTCTTGTTTTTTCAAAAACTATATTATCTTGGTGGGTTTACCGTGGCTGCGGTGTAGGCGCGGTGACCCTTACCAGCCACCGTATCATCGGCTGAAGTTGCCGGCGGCACGTGCACGCTTTGTTGTTTACAACCAAAACTTTCTTGAAGCTAAAGCTGAAATAATGGTCAAAGGAGGAGACGGCAGCGCTCAGGAGGACATTTTTTATCCCTCAAAGAAGACAAAGTCGGAAGTACGGGCATATTTTAGATATTTGAAGAATGCCGAGGGACAGTTTATAGAAGACGGACGGACGGCTATCCTGTTTGCAGCGCGAGCAGAAAAAGTGTCTGTGAAAGGCAGCAGCGCTTCAAATCTCATGACACATCTGCGTGACCATCACCCACAACTCTACAGTCAACGCAAGGCAAGCTAACGTTAGCGTTTTAGCTAAAATGCGTGATCCGAGGATTTGGGTTGAGGGAGAATGCAACAAGTGGCTATATAAAGCAGCCGCAGCGCCGCTACCTGCATATAAACCGTGTTGCGGACACCCCCATGTTGAAATGACGCTATGCATTACGGGGCTCCCAGGGGCAGATAAGAGTTGGTCTCTCTCCGAGAATAATTATGAATTTAACAATGATTACTGCCTGATGACATTTTCCCACATCTGAAAAGCTCACTGGAAGAACACAAACCGAGGACAACATTTTCCTGATATAGGGTTTATTACTCAAGTAAGGGTAAAAAAGTATCTGATTAGAAGGCTACTTGAGTACTGAGTATTATCTGATCTAATACTTTTAAATGATGACATCAAACAGACACAAAATAAGAAGTTATGGGCAAATATTGGTATTTTAGACTAAAGGGGAAAAATGTAAACAAATAAACAACATAATTACAAAATAACACATTTTAGGCTAAATTTAGACACAAACCGAGGACAATATTTCCTGACATACAGGGTTTATTTAATTGTGTGAAAATGTAGCACGTTTAAAAAAAATACCGCGATAATACCGAAAACCGTGGTAATTTTGGTCACAATAACCGTGAGGTTAAATTTTCACACCGTAACAACCCTAATACAGACCATTTTAGATTAGGTTACATTTCCTTTATTCCCAGATTATGTAGTTTGTAGCACTCATTATAATGTTGTAGAAAATTTCTGGCCAATCCACGTGATCGGTATCGGTGATCAGCATTCTTTGATATCGGTATCGGTGATCGGCAGCAAAAAACCTGATCGGTGCATCCCTAGTTTACAGCTGGCATTGTTAGCTTAAAGTTAGCCTCTAGCCTGCTTCACCCGATATTAGAGTAAAACAAAATGATGCTGTGGCTTCTTAGGGGTACAAGAAATAACTTCTAGGTTGATCCTGTTTACTGGTTTTGGCTCTTAAAGCTCTGGTGCTTTTTGCCCACCAGTGTCACATTTCAAATCCCACTGCTGCAGCGTAAGCTCAGAACAGACTCTGCAAACTTGGCAATTCACAGATTGTAAACAGCAACCATCACTCTTTTGTTTTTGCTTTTTTAAGGAGAAAAAATGGCAAACCCCCCAGTTGACTGAGAATGAAAACTGTAGCCTATAGCCATTCTTCCAAAATGAAGATATTAGACTGTTTATATTATTTTACATAAATCTTACATATTGGTCCTTTAAGCCTACATGCCAACCCTTGCAGGTTTAAGCCTGATTTATACTTCTCTGTCAGCTTCAAATGGGAGAGACGCATGAACAGAGGTTTCACAAGAACCTAAATGCAGACCTTCTGACATCTATCTGGGCAGACCTCAACATCCTGTTTTAAATTAACTTGCAGCAACACCCATCATTCACACTTCCTACCATTGTAAAGTTGCAGCTAAAACTTAGTCCAAGCAACCGTTTCAGGTGACATTTTTTAAAATATCCATGGATTGTGGTAGGAGACAAAACTCTTATTGATATTTGCTCAAACACGTACTAGCTCAGTGGTTCTAAATCCTGGTCCTGGAAAGCCGGTGTCGAGCATATTTTAGTTGTCTCTCTGCTCCAACACTCAGTGGGGGGTGGGGTGGGGGTGCTAAATACTAAATACATATAATGCAAAATTTTGTGAACATCAATTTATGTGCATGTATTTGTTATAAATGCCACTGTATAATTCTTGCTGTCAGTATTTGCCAGATATTGGTATTTGAGTCTGTACTGGTTAGACTTAAATGAGTTAAACCAAGGTCTATAGCCCTTGGGTCATAAACTATGAGCTATAAGTATATTGGTCTTTTTATACTAGTGTGGCAGTGTGAACATCCTGTCACAGTGTCCCGATTGATCATGCGCCCTGGCTACTTAGCCAAGGGGATGTCCCTTTGGCTGACTGGCAAGCGTGCGTGACTCTCACCAGGGAGTCTAGGGATCGAATCCCGCCCGGGCCATCGTTTCTCCACCTTGCCACACTAGGAATCAGGAGTAATTTTTGTAATCATCTTGTTTCTTATTTATTTTTGTCCTGATTGTGCCCTGAGCAATTTTATGACTGTTTAAAAACAAATCAAATCAGCATTAATTGAAAAAATCTTCTTAAATAATCGAGATCTCAATTTCAGGAAGTCAGGAAGTCAGGAAGTCAGGAAGGAAGGAAGGAAGGAAGGAAGGAAGGAAAGAAAGAAATGGATGGATGGATGCAGGGTATCTGCAGCTTCAAGGGAACCAAATTAAAGACTTTTTAAGACCTTTTTTAAGGCCACTTTGACCACATTTAAGCTATTTTTTCTAATTAAATTTAGGCTATAATTTCCAGCTATTGCCTGATTAGCCATCCAGTTACCATTAAACTTGCACTTCCCCATGGTGCAAGCTCCCACTAGCTAATGTGCTCATCTAAAAATAGCCCCCCTTTCACAACCAACTGAATGCGTATGGTCCCACTTATGCTAATATCATTCACAAAAAATGCTCAACACCAACTAGAAATTCACGAAAATTTTATAGAAATAAAAGAATCTTGTTTTTGGGGTCTTTGGTAATTTAAGACCTTTGGAAACTGTATTTAAGGATTATTTGTCATTTTTAAGGATTTTTAAGGCCTTAAATTCAGAAAAGCAAATTTAAGACTTTTTAAGGACCCGCGGATACCGGACGGACGGACGGACGGATGGAACAAAACACATTACACACTGCTGCCAACTAGCAGTCGGCATTTGAATTGCACCAAAAGAAAAGAAAATACACAAAAAGAATTAGATACGCAGCTTTTGAATATTGATATAATATTGCTGGAAAAAATTTCACAATATATTGCCATATCAATATTTTCTTACATCTCTAGTGATGACATCAGTTAGGAAAATTTCACATTTTGCTCACTCCCCTTCTCTCCTCATGATGCTCCAAACAACAGCTGTGTAGCACTTATTCCACAATAATTTAAATCTGCTCTTGGCACTTATGAAAATAAGGCTTCCTTAAGGATTGGCCGGACATAAAATTGGGATTCAGCTCATTCCTGCCCTTTGAGTTACAGACTATGCAAATATTAACCTTGAAATTCAGATAAATATTCTGTATAGTTATAGCCCTAAAAGATTACCTGAAAACTAAGAGTTGATTAGTTTAAATGAAAGAAAAATTGATGAATCAACTAGATGAGTAATACATCTCTGCTACAATGTCGACCCAAATGTTGAAAATAATCAAATTTATTGAGTAGGTTAAACTGATAAATTTAAAAAAGTTTTTTGAACTCAAATGTGTTGAGTTAGTTCAACCTTTTCCTTTTTTCCATAGAACCTTTTCCATAGATCTCTTTAATTAATCTGAAAAAATATATATTTCTTTGAGCATAACTTAAATCAATAAAGAACAACTTAAATTGAATGAGTAATATCAACAAAACCATTTGTTTATTATTTCATGCTTCTATATTATTCTATTAATTAAACAGACTTATATATTTCCTAAAATATTTATTGATCTATAGGAAAAAACAATCACAAATAAGCGGTTTTGGTGGATTTCAGGAACAACAAAGAACTGGTGGGCGAGGTGCATTGTGAGTAGTCATGTTTTTAGTTATTTTCTTCTATGTTGGGGTGTTTATGCATATTTATCATGGGGGATTGTTGTTCTTAGTTATTACTTCATTCAGTGTTGCAAATGTGGTGTTACTTTTGTATCGGGTTGGTACCATAAGTGAGGAGGTTGGTCAAAAGAATGACCACAGTGTGCCGTTCCACTTTAATTAAAACTGTGGTGGTTCACACCAGATGCTCTTGACTTGGCTTTGGGTGTTCCACTCTCGCTGACTGTCAGCATATATTGGTGTGTGCTGTTAACAAATTATCTGGGTCAGTGTAGTATGTAATCAGTTACACCGAAAATTTTGAGTTATATCAACTTATCAAGTTTGATTTTAAACATTAACATTTTGAATATATTTTCCTAATAATATGAGTTAAGAAATGTTGAAAATCTTGAGTGAATGACTCGACAATTATATGTTGAGGAATATAAATATTTCTAAAATAACATTGAAATAATTTAAGGCAACTGCTAATGTAATTTTTATTTTATGTAAACTTAAAATATTTAAAAACATCACTTAAATATTTTTGTGTAATCTGTTACAAAATAGTTTTTGAGTTCTGTGAAATTATTAAGGTTTACAGTGTAGACATTTGATATTATTACACCAAGAACTGACTCAGTTGAGTCACCTATTATGTTTTGGGCAGGATGGATGGCCTGAAACCCAAACATAGATGAGCTCACTTCTGCATCGGCATTTAACACAACGATACAAGGTTATGGGCTCGACACACGGGAGGTGACATCGCCTCTCCATTCATTGTCAATGAGACATGCGCAACAAAGCGATAATCGCGGGTCTCCCTCCTATCAAGCAAAACGCGAAAAACGTGCATGTGAAATTATGCGCTCGTGCACGTGTCGTGCACAGGCGACCCAGCGACGCAATCCCAGAAAGTTGAAATTTTTTCAACTTTTCATCGCTGTCGCTCGGACGAGGACCAATCAACGGAGGTTTCATTCACAGACCAATGAGTGGACAGGATGCTCCGTACATCTCCGAGCAAACATGAAGGAGAAGTTGATTATTATTATGTTTTATTAAGTAAAATCAGAAGTAAGATTTCACATAACTCTAGCAGCACCTTGTGAAACATCATATCTACCGCTTTATTAACTCTGAACCGCTTAAATAACCTTAATTCCCTCCAACCTGACACAGCCAAACAAAACAACGGAAGTTTCAATTTCGCCATGGAACAGAACGCGTAGACGGCTTTGCTGCTGGCTGCTGCCGGGGGTCGCCTCCCGTGTGTCAGGTAATAAAAGCAACAGCGACAAATTTCGCTGATCGCGGTCGTTTGTCGCCTCCCATGTGTCGAGCCCATTAGTCCCAACTAGGGCTGCTCAATTAATCGAATTTTAATCACGATTACGATCTGAGTTTTGAACGATTATAAAAAACAAAACAAGCCGATTATTTGCTCCTCCCGCCTGCGCTGCGCCGAGTTGCAAATGAAGCGCTCCTCCCACAGTGTTGCCAACTTTGTGACTTTGACGCTATTTCTAGCAGCTTTTCAGACCCCCTTCTTGACTTTTTAACTTAAAAGTACCTAGCGAACACCTCAGAAACATCTCTGGTAACCCTTAGCTACTTTCTGGATAACTGTCGTCGACATTTCCTGCAGGTTAGCTAAACACTCCGCCTGCTCTCCGGACCGTTCTTCACAACATTAGGAAAGGGAATGATGTAGTGATGTGTCGGTCGCTAAAGACGGCTCTCGGAGCCGGCTCCCTGTTGGATTAACCAGAGTGAGTGACACACACACCGCACCTGCGGACTCCTGAGCCACTAAAACGGCTAAATGTGCGCGTGCAGCGTGCTAAACACACGAGCAGCTTGCCCTGATTGCTGTGAGACCGGGTTGGGGGGTGGGGGGTGCAGCTGTGGTTGGGACAATTATTACATTAATTGATGGACTTGTAAATAAATAGTTTATAAATAAGGTAGAAATAAGTTCCTCACGCTGATAAATAATAACTAACCTCTCTGAGGACACGGTGCTAGTGCACTCTCCAGCAGCACATTGACACGACTAAATACGTATTATGCAACATTTTGTGAACATCAATTTATTTGCATTTATTTGTTATAAATGCCACTGTATAATTCTTGCTGTCAGTATTTGCAAGATATTGGTATTTGGGTCTGTACTGGTTAGACTTAAATGAGTTAAACCAAGGTCTATAGCCCTTGGGTCATAAACTATGAGCTATAAGTATATTGGTCTTTTTATACTGGGAATCAGGAGTTATTTTAGTGATCATCTTGTTTCTTATTTTTGTCCTGATTGTGCCCTGAGCAATTTTATGACTGAATAAAAACAAATAAAATCAACATAAATTGAAAAATCGTCCTAAATAATCGTGATCTCAATTTCAGTCACCATAATCGTGATTATTATTTTTGCCATAATCGAGCAGCCCTAGTCCCAACTGTACACACTGACAGCTCACGTTTATTAGCACCAGGTGACAAAAAACACCTGTCTCAACCAAACTGCATACTATACATCCCCGTCAATGAAAGAAGAATGAACCATTCCAACAATAATTGCAAGAGTCTTATCTACATCTAATGATTTAGTACACATATGTCAGAGTCAAGGCCCGCGGAGCATTTTTATTTGGCCCGCGAGATAAATATCAAAAATATATTAAAACTGGCCCGCTGGCCGATTTTACCTCAAAGACTTCAACTCCCATGATGCTTTGCGGCGTCAGCACGGAGCCGAAGCGCCCCCTCCTTTGTGTTTTTCCCAGCGCCTGCTGCCGGTCTCTGCAGCTCCGCTGTCTCGGACAAACTACACTCCTCTCACTCAGCGCCGAGTTCACTCAGCTGTTTGCCGACGTTGAAGCCCAGAAATGGAGATTTTAACCGCTCAGTAATGTGTTCACGAAAGTTTTCCAACCTATGTGAGCACCTGTTGTCATCTAATGTTGTCATTATTATGATGAAGATGAACAAAACAACAGGAGTCTCCTCCTCAGCTCAGATCAACCCCATGATGCAGGTATCTGGCTGGAACAGGTGAGCATCACAGTAAACCAGTGGAGCAAACTGAGCTTTAAATATGTTAGTTTTATGCTCTTTTTCTGCTCCAAAACATGAAAGTTAACAGGTGAGATGTTGCATTTTCATTTAAGATAAAATGATATCTTTATTTTGTTGTTGGCCCGTGAGAAAAGATTTAACCTACAGTAAACAGGAAGTGGAAAGGCTGCAGACAGATGAATAGAATAGAAAATCCCTTTATTGTTCCTCAGTGGGGAAAGCTAGACGTCACAGCAGCGATGACACTTATTACAGGAGAAAAAAGGAGAATAAAAAATAAGAAAAATGGATAAACAATAAAACATAAATCCTGAATAGATTTTAAAAATGCTGATTATACCACAAGTAATGAATACCACTGATGCCTTTTATTTAAAACTGACTTGCTCGTGTGTAATTTGGTTATTCCACATTCAGTGTTAATGCAGAAATAAGTTTGTTTCCAAATTTAAAGGTTCAAAATTGCATTTATGTTGATAAAAAAAATGTGCAAATTTGCCGTCACTTTTCCAAAAAATATTAAGTTTGGCCCTCGACTCCGTCCCAGAGTTTCATTTCGGCCCCTTGTGAGTTTAAGTTTGACACCCCTGATTTAGTACAACTGGCCAGTAGGTGTGTCGTTCTTCCAGGGGCTGTACACATTACAGAACAATAACGTACACCGCTTTTAGACACGTCTCCCTTATATTATAAACAGCAAAAGAAAATACTTTATTATTGAAACCAAATGACAGGCTCTATGCAGGCTGCTCAAACCAGTCACACTGCTGTTCTGGCAAATTACAAATGTTCTGTTTTCTTTAGGAGGGTAGTCCAGTACTCATTCTAGAGAAGAAGCTCCTTTCTTCAGAATATTAGATCTTATCTTATTCCAGGTGCTACTGCCATACTTCTGGATCATTCCAGAGGCAATGACTGCATGATTAGGAAAAGCTGTAGAACATAATTTAAACACCTGGAACTCTTTGCATATTTATGTGTTCAAGTTTGTTGCAATGCAACCAAGCATGCAAAATGCAAATATGTGTCATGTTCTGTGTCCTCTCGTCTTCTGCGCCCCTTTTTGTCCCCAGCTCCCTCCTGGTTCTCCCCATCTTTTGGTTTAGTGTTTCAGTTCTCCTGTCTCCTTTCCCCACTTAGATCATTTATTTTCTTCTTTTTAGATCGCCCTGTCTTTGTTTCTACTGTTTTTAGTTTAGTTTGGTTATTTCAGTAGCTTTGGTTTTCAGGATTAGGTTTGGTTTTCTCCCCTGCTTATTTCTGCTTCTCCTCAGTTCATGGTTTTCACCTGTGCCCATTTCCCACGCACCTGCCCCTCGTCTCCCATCACCCAGCCCCCTGTATATATATATATATATATATATATATATATATATATATATATATATATATATACCCTGCCTGTGTCTCTCTGTGTTGTCGGTCCATTGATGTTTGTCAGCGTTGTTTTGTCCCCCCTCTTGGTCTCTAGTTCTCTGCTCATAAAGTGAGCTTTTGGTTTTGCTTTTGCAGCGTTTTGTTATTAGGTTTTGGCTTCCTGCCCCTTTGAATTTTTATTTGGTTTTTGTCATCCTAAATAAAGGATTTTACTTTTAGCACCACTCCTTCTTGTGAAAGAAGCAACCTGTGTGCTTTGGTCTGAGACCCAGCCTGATTCTTTCGCTGCTGACTGTCTATTCTGTTTCTCAGCTTCAGAGCAGCAGGCTAGAGCCCTGCGCGGGACTGTTTTCTTCATCCCACTCCTGCCCGCTCCCGCTGAATTTCTGACCATTACCGCCCGCACCCGCAGTGTGCATGTCCACTCCCGCCCGCAACCGCAAAACTTGGAGAAATTATTACCTCACAATAAAAGAGATGTATTGAGTTTGTGTCCTCAACATGTGATTTTATAGTCTATACTATACCAGGGATCGGCAACCCTCGGCTCTTCCATCCATCTGATGCGGCTCTCTGTGCTTGTAAAATAATGAATGGATATTTAAATAAAATGCTTTATATTTTACTGCATTAATTTTGTATCTATGTTGACTCTAAATGTAAAGATTGTCTGCGTAAACCTGAACAGTTCCAATCCGGTCTTAAGAACGGGTTGACGGGTCACGCATATGCGTAATCATATCGGCGCTTTCTGAGGATGTGAGATTCTGGGACTCTCCTCAGACAGGCTCAGGGATGCGTCGCCACATTGGAGACAGGAACAAGCGCTATTCAGCCAAAGTTTCATAATCAGGGTAATTTTTCTAAGTGACAAGTCTCTCTGAGAGACCGGGTTTGGAAAGCACTCGCTTCAGTGGGAGGAATCTTCCTGCATGCGCTCTGGTTCTGCGACGTGCTCCGAGGCCCTCTCCACATCTTCAGCTCGCTGTGCACCGTGCTGACAGTGAGCTGCGCTGAGTTCAGTGTCCAGCTCAGATGTTCAGATGGGAATCTTTTCTTGGGCGATTTAGCTACAAATTGATCGGGAAAACAAATTGATCGGATTCTGCACATCTTTTAACACATTGGTCAGGTTTGACGCACTTTGTTTTCATTTAGTTTTTAACCCTTTAATGCCGATGCGTCACCATCACCGGTGACGCCTGGTGCATTTGATTTCAAATAACTCCTCGCTACTTAAACTATAAAATTCTTAAAAAAATAATAATAAAGGAGCTACTGTGTGGTGCTTAAATGGTTAATGAAGTCAAGACCGTTCCATATTATATTCTCTCTAATCAGGCAGTGATCGGGGTCGCTATTCTAAGAGAGACCTGAATGAGAAATATTAACACAATCCTCCAAATGTCTGACTTGCCTTTCTTTGGTTTTTGTGTCATCATAAAGACCTTGTTTCAGCTTCTTTTCAACATCAGTTGCCGACTCCATCATACTCATCCCGATCCCGCACTGTTACTTTTAGCCGACCATTCCCGCCCGCAGCAAAGTTCACACCGCCCGCTCCCGCAAGATTTGTGTTGGGTTCCGCGGGACCCAATCCCGATGCAGCCCTCTACAGCAGACTCCTGTCGGCTCCCATGGCAGGGGAAGAGATAATTCACTGCTGCATAATTAATGGCTGAAGCAAAGCCTAATGAGTCGCAGACAGAGACACAGAGACAGAGAGAGAGAAAGAGAGAGAGAAAGAGAGAAAGAAAGAAAGAGAGAAAGAGAGAGAAAGAGAGAGAGAAAGAAAGAGAGAGAGAAAGAAAGAAAGAGAGAAAGAAAGAAAGAAAGAGAGAGAGAAAGAAAGAAAGAAAGAAAGAAAGAAAGAAAGAAAGAAAGAAAGAAAGAAAGAAAGAAAGAAAAAAAGAAAGCAAGCAAGCAGTTGGGAGTCTCACCACAGGAACTCTTCTGCATTAAGGTAATTACGCAGCAGCATCGACCTATTGCACAATGTGGAGATTATGCAGCTGACATATGCTGTTGTTGTATTAAAAGCTGGAATTAGCTAGTCAACTACTATGGTGTGTTTACAAATATGAAGCTGGCATTGCAGATCTAAGGGCTGGAATATACTTGCTGTTTAACCTTGTGTTGGTGCAGGCAGCGTCTTTGTTCACATACTTGCTACTACATAATAGCTTAGTGATCTAGACCAACTTCTTGCCCTGCAAAGTTTGGTCTAGGAACGCTCCATTGGAACCTCCGCTGCCCCTAGCAGCATTCTGACTGGCCAATCACAGCTCTCTATTGACCCTTTGCACGTGGCGTCATGCCACTCATGGGGCTGCCGCCTTCGCCATGATGAGCGGCAAAAAGACCGTTTACACAGATTGAAACTCCGGTGAAGCTTGTCAAAATAGGCCCGTTTGTAGCCTTTTATCGCTTTTATTTAGTTGGTTTCACATAGGGGTGGGCAATATATACGATAGAAGGTAGAAACGATATAAAATTGGTTAATGATAAGAGTTTTTGGCTATATCGCAATACCGCGATAACACATGACGTCACTAAGATGTATCCCCCTTCTGACATTGGGGTAACAGAATGCAGTGACTGCAAGCATGGAGTGGGTGGAGGAGGCGGCCTATAAGCCTCAAGTGGCATATATTTGCCACAGGAGGATATTTACAAGCATGTCATTTTGACATATATAAACAGAGGAAAAAATAAATCGCAATATATATCGTTACCGCACATGCTTCAGATTATATCGCAATATAGATTTGAGGCATTATCGCCCAGCCCTAGTTTCACAGTACAATGGTAACAAATTGCTACGTGGCTGGCTGCACTAACAGACAAGGATGTAAGGTCAACTCTTTTTTTTTTTTTCAAATGACGTTGATCGAGACTGAGGACGGAGATGAACTGCAGCGATCAATCAAACGAACTAGCAGCCCTCAGGTTTACAGCGAACGTGTTTTTACCGGGTAAGATTAACGTTTATTTATTTCATGATGAAGACAGGGACAGGGAAAAATGTGATGCGTTCTTCTGATGGATGGATATTTCACCATGGAGGACGCGCGGTACCGTCCACTGTAGTGATATGCGAGATAATTAATTACAAAATTGTTCCAATGTATGATTACGTGTGTTAAAATTACGTTATTTAGTACGAGCGTTGCCGTTAAGAGATCTCGTCTCATCCCGGTGTGAGAGCAGCCGCCGAACACGCGGCGACACCACCAGCAACAAAAGCTAGTAGGGATCCGGACATTTTTAAAATCAGCTTAGCGAAACGCTGTTTAGAACATAATGTTATAAATCCAGTGGGGTGAACTTAGGCAAAGTAGGCAGCTTGTTTACATCGGTGAACAGCTGCAGAGAGAACTTAAGCTAACGTTCGTACGCTAGTTGATAACACTTAACTTTTGTAAATACTGCTCTCTATGAGCCCCATCTAGGTGCGCTACTTCTGATAACTGAACATGGGCTTGAACTAGTAGAGGGAATGCTAAAGATCGCAAAACCAATTTCAGGCTCTACGTTTCCCTTTGTTTAGTACTCGTGTTGCTCACTGTTTACATGCTTTTGCCGTCCAGTATGGCGGACACACGTGGTTAGGTGATGTAGGTGCAAAGGGTCAATAGGGATTTCAAACCTATAGAGCACTGTGATTGGCCCACAATGGTGGGCCAATCACAGCGCTGTATCTGCTTTGCGGACCAATTACAGCGCTCTAGCCACTTTGCGGGCCAATCAGGGCCCTCTATTTGTCTGGTGAGCAGGATGATGCAACATAGTGAAACAAGATGGTGACAGCTCGTTTAAAATGGCTTTAAATACATTTTTGACTATTTGGACTTGGGTTTTATAAGAATCAGGAGCAGATAGATGTATTTATGTCATTTATTTAGAAAAAAGGATGTATTTTTGCCTTCTTCAATAGCGGACTGCCTCGTTTCCCAACATCCGTTGTGGTGACTACGTCACGTAGTTCATTGTTCAGCAGCATGCAGAGATCATTTGAAAGAACGGTAGAGCCTGCCCCACGACAGAGAGCCGTCAATGGAGCGTTGCCAGACTAAATAATATAATCTTTTTGTCTTTTTTGCCAGGCTAGCTACATGGTACTACACTGCATGTCGTACTAAAATGTTCCGTTAGGGGCGCACTAGAGAACTCAGATCGGATAGAAAGCCAGGCTTGTGGGTACAACCAAAACAAACAGGGCATCAATAAAAGAGCTCCTTAACTGGTTAATTAGTTTTTCACAACAGAAAAAAGACAGCAGCTGTGTCGTAGATGGTGTGAAAGACCTCTAAACCAGACATGGAGTCACCATGGTGAGTGTTCCTTGCTTGTTTTGTCTATTCAACCTACTGGTTACTCGTATAGTGAAGCGTTCAGATGCATTAACTTTGGGGGAAGCGCACAAACAATGCTGCAAATCAACGCAAGTAACGCATGGTAACTAATTTAAACATGCGTTCACTTTGCTATTCAGCTAGTATATCATGTAACTGCAGCACTGAGGAAGTGCATGTTCTTGTTGCTTCATAGTCTCTACTCCTGTTCAAGTAACACTTTCGTCTTGTTGACCCCGATGGTGTAGCGGGATGTTAAGCAACCGTGCTGGTAGACATTTCAAAGAGTAAGCTAGCTTTACAACTCATGGTGGTGATGATGTACAGTCGGTACGATCTGCTGGCCACAAAACTACACAATAGTCAACTTAATATTTGAGAAGAAGAAGTAATTCCCCAGCAAACATATGCACTTGAACACAATAAATACAGTTTGGCATGACAGTAATGTGAACCCAGCTTGTTTTTAAAGAACTATATGAGGGAGAAATATGTCACCCTCTTTATAAGCTCAGAGACAGACTCCACATCTTTGTTGGCTCCAGGATCCTGGCTTGGTTGGTGTTTCTGTTTTCTATAACTGTGTCCTCTTCCAGAGGATTTTATTGGGTAGGGTCATCTGGAACAGAGTGGGATTAAGGTGTAAACATGTCTGCATTATGTGATTAGATCACAAGAGGCAATATAGGTTCAACCCTGAACGTAACTTCATTTGGGTTAAAGTAATTAGGACATGCTTCCATAACGGTGTTCAAGAGAAAGTCTTAGTCTGGCTAGAATCTGAATATTGCTGCGTATGTTAACATAACTTCTGATGCAGCACATAGTGATGACCTCTAGAGGTGGAAAACCTCGAGTTGTATTGAGACAGCATTTAGTCTAAATAAGGCCTGTAGAAATCCAGTATATTAATCAAATACAAGGAATGATTAGTACATTGGGTAATCATAAAAACATAAATATAAATAGGTTTAGATTTATCCAAATACAGCGTATGCAAATTTTGCCTCAAAGTTAGTTTGTCATTGCTACTGTAACGGAACGGAAAGACTGTGTTTTTCCCTTCTTTGCTCAAGACTAGTCTGCATGAGATATAACTCAAGGTCTCATGAATTCCTTCTAACCTGCTTATTTTCAGCTCAACAGAAGAACGAAGAATGAACTCTTCTCTTTTAATTAATCAAAGAACTCTATTTTAATGAAGCTAATCCATCAAAGTGTTAGTAAATAAATAAGATGTGACCAACCTGTGAAATCAAAGTATTAATTACTTCATAATAATCCTATAGAATATAATAAGTAATATGACTAAGGGTTCCAAAAGGACTCATTTCTCGTAGTGTTAAAAAGACATAACACATTCCTTTCACTGATCCAATCAGAATCTTACAGATCTGACGGAGGCGTGGTTCTGATGGTGTTTGGTCATTTTTCATTCGACAATAAACCATAACATCCAAGGTATAAAACTACGCCACGTCAGCTCTAACGCCAGTTCAAAGCATTCCAGAGCAAGCAACGGAGTGGCCAATCCTGATCTATACTCTTTAACCGAAAGAACAACGAAAAGCTGAAAAATCCAGTTGCTATTCCAACAGCGGCAACAGTTCCTTTCAGAACAAAAGCTCAACCATCCCCACCCAGGCTTGGGTCTCACCAGACGCCAATAACTTGTCGTGTACTCGGAAGTAACTCAAGACGGGTCTGATCGGAACCGCAGCTTTTCCTACCGGCTCTGTTCCAGAGAGGGGCCACTGGACCTCGATATTCCTGATCTACAGAGGACTTCCACGAAGGGTAGGTAGACCAACATGATGGGGTCTCATGTGTTTCTGAACTCCTAACCAAAGCTTAATGGGAAGACAACACCTTCAGTTGCCGTCAGAACAATCGCTTCTTCGGATTTGCTGGTTCTGATTTAACATCACATTGTCTCATCCCCTTTAGTTACACCATACATTTAGTTTTGAAGTCAGTCTAGTTTAATTTGTTAGTAATAAAATTCTTAACTTTTAAACTTGACTCTCTCTCTTCTGTTGTCTCTGAGTGAATATGAAGCTGTTATCTAATCCCTGCATTAAAAAGATCCAATCTTCTGGTTTAAATAACCTCACAGATCCGTAAGGTGGATTCCATATTTCCTATGGAATCCCACGCCTTATGGCTCATTAAATAACTAATCTATTTCATTACACTACTCATGCTGAAAGTGTGTGAGCAGAAATATAAACTAAAATAGTTTAACGAAAACTACGCCTATGTTCTTCATTTGTCGTAGATGATCCCATTCAGCAAGGAGCTCTACAAAAGTTTTCTTGGAAAGAGAAATTTAGAAAGTAAAACAGCAATATGTACAACACACACATTCACACGCACGCTCACACACGCACACACACGCACACACACCTGGGGTGTACAAGGGAAAGCCCCTGGTCTCTAAAAGCAGTAATGTGTGACCAGGCGAGTGGGTTTGGGTTACAGCATGAAAGAGTGAGTAGCTGAGCAGACGTACGCAGTAGCTCCAGCGAATCGAGTTAAGGGTCATTAATAGGATCATTTAAGTTGCCAATGAAGATTGGTGCATCGTGTGTATTCACACACTCCTCTATCATCTCACAGCAATAAACTGTCAGGACAGGAGAATCAGACAGACACACTGCTTTGCAGAGCACCATGTGACCTTCTGATTCAGGTCAATTACACTAAAGAAATGTGGATCACTCACTTTCATCCTTCCTGATCTCAAATAACCAAGCATGTTCCGGCAAATATCAACATTCATACACAGATGCACGTCTAAAAGCAGAGTGTCGTGTGTCCTGTCACCAGTTTCCCAGCAGTCACGGCTGTCGATACAGAGCCTGTAGGCCACAGAGGGCAACGTTACATAAAGGATTACTGAGAGACATTAAATGCTGACTGTCAGAACATCTGTTCCTTCTGGTCTTCAAACAACGAGGGCGGGCATGACCCAGGAACGTGGCTGCAATCAGCTGTCGATTCAAGTTTCCACAGCAAACTGCCACCCAGCCACCAGTCATGGCTCTGACAGGCGCACGCCACACACCTGTTAGAGCTGGGTAACGGCTAAGCTCAGGATCTTTAGGTGAGAAGGGGGGACACAAGGAACCAAGGAAAAATAAAATCTAAATGAGCTTCAAAAGCATAACATTCAGTCATTCAGCGGAGATTTGGTGCCAACATGGAACTGGCTTGTTTCCATGAGCCAGCCTAGCTCGGGCTCCGGTTTAGCTCTGAAACCCACTGTGATCCTAGAAAAAGGTTACGACAGTACTTTATTCTGATATTGTTGACACAAGCAAGTCAGCCGGCTGACCGTGACGGCAGCAGCAGGGCATCTGTCTGTCGAAGCAAAGCCAAATTTCCGCTTTGTCGACTGCGTTGATGTGAAAATCTGAGTTTCCAGGATCTCTGAACTAGGTGTGAATATTCGCTAATCTCGCCATTTAATTCAATTACGATTACGAAGTCAATGATTCAATTTAATTCTAAATCACAATTCATTACAGTTATCTCATATGGGTTTATGAATTAACGTGCATCTTTAATGTTCTTTAAAATGGTAGGAAAACATCATCTAAGGTCCAAAAGTTACTTTGGTAGTCCATCCTGGTTTTCAGATACCTAGCAGGTGTTTAAAAATACTATATCAAGGCAAGTGGGCAGGCTTCCCTAAAAAGAATTGAGGTTTTGGAGACACATGTGTTGAGGGTCTGACCTCATGAGGAAATTACTATGCAGTGATTTTCTCCAAAATGACTGTGCTTAAATTGCTCTGGAAAGCAAATAATCACATCAGCGCCAAGAAACTTCATTTCCCATGATGCTTTGCACACGGAAGCATTGGGTGATGTTACCGCCTAGTACCAGAAACACGTTCTGCGCATGTGCGGGAAGCCGTGGAGCTTTTCCCGCAAACTAAGACCATAAATCTTCAGCAGAGACAAAGAAACCTCGTTCTTTTGCCCAGGATACCTGGCGGTGAGGACACGCTTGTCGAACGCTCCGACTTCTTTGAGCACGCGGAAGCTCTAAGAGCCAAGTTGAGCCCACGGGACCGCTGATCTGCTCGTTTCTGCTCCCCTCCAGCTGATGTTTGAGGACACAGAACCAGCGGAGGGAAACAACAACTCCATCCAGCTCTCAGAAACGCTGTAAGTTGTCAAACTCAGCCCAAAAGGAACTTCGTTTTCTTTGTGTCCAGCCGTGGAGAAACACTCGTGGAGCCAAACAACGGAGAAAGCATCAAACCGGCGGATGACGCTGAAAACTGCGGAGAAACACGGAGAACCGTCAAATCAAAAGGGGGAGGGACGCCTCGCTCTTTTGGTGATCAGAAAACTCATTTTTCTCTCATTCTTTTCTTCTCCCATTTCCTCTATAGTCCAGAATAAGCAATAAAACCGCGCTATTGCTTAAAAAAAGTAGCTTCGTGTTTTCCTCTTTCGTTCCAAATTCGTCCTTCGGGTCATTTTGAAAGAATAAACTGCTTATTAATCATTGTTTGGTATCTTTAAATGTTCGGCCATGGCCAGGCTGATAAACTAAGGATATTAACTCGTGATTAATCTTTTGTGTTGTTGCATGATCCTTTGAAATGTTTTGAGTGATTTAAGGTTAAGTTACTACTGATTCTAAGTGCTTTGGAAGTTAAAGTGCAAGTTGCCACCCACACTTTAGCCAGACAAAGGGGTCAGCCATCTTGTATTCAAGACTCCATTTTGAATCCATACACACGCACACACACACACACACACACACACACTACTCCTTTGTGAGAACAAAGGACCCCATTCATACATCCTCCATCACATACAAACACATCCATCTTCAATCATATCACACGGTTATTATTCATCTATTCCACTGTTTATTCATTTGACAAATTGTTAATTAAATGTTATAAAATTCAGATTTTTGTGTCCAGTAGCTTTGTTGTGTCGAAGAGAAGTCTCTGCTCCAAGGATTCTACGAACTTCAAGAAAGACTGATAAGAGTTTTGGATTCAATTTTTCCCCGGAAAAAGGGGAATGGTGCCCCGTATATCTAAGAATATCTTAATTAATTAATAAATCAGTAAATATTCCCATATTTACAGAATTTATTGAAGAATCCAAAAGTAAGTTGAAGCTTACTAATTGTTCGCTCCTAATAACCCCAACACATGACTCATTACGTACCTCAAGGAAAACTTAAAAGACTTGCTTGACTTCAGTTATTTTTAGTTGCTGAGGTAACACCGACTCATCATAGAGGTGACATGGACAGGGGCTTTCTATCGGCTTTCTATCGGTGCTGCTGTAACTGCGGGCCGCCATGTTGGATGGATGGAGTACTCCCACATAATCTGTTTTCAAAAGTACGTAGGTTGTTGGAACCGTAGACAAAAACAGGCATAACTGTTTACTCAGCGTTCACTCCTATTAGGTTTTGGAGAGTGAGGGACCCAATCAATATGGCGGCGAAGTGGTTGCACTCCAGCACTAAACCTCACCTCTACGTATTTAGCAAATACGTGCAAGTTATTTTTATTTTATTGTTTGTTTTTTGTTTTTGATTTAGACATTTTCGATATTGATTTTGTTTTCCCTTCATCTTGTTCACACCTCTTGTAGCCACTAGCTGTTTAATAAAAATGGAACATTCGTAGGGATTTCAAAACTAATGTTTTTTTCCTTCTAAAGTAGACCCACTTTTTATTCTGATCGCAGTTTGAATGTGGGACTACTTTATTTTGAGTATAATGAGAAAGTAGAAAAGCGGCAGTCACATGACCGTTTTAGACCAATACCGTGCTTGCATTTAGTAACTAGGAAGCAAACATAGCGTGTACTCGGGAGTTAGAACATAGCAGCGATCATGATTTAACTACCGTAGAAACTAAATTACATTAAATTACACACATAGATGCTCACATGGTGCTCTCATAAGTATGGACTTGGACGCGTTCAACACATGTCTTAAGGCTGGGGTGGGCACTTAATGCACTGTGATTTATTATTGTGTGATTGTTCAGTTAAACTATGTTGATTATATATTTCTTCATCAAGTTGACGCAGTGATAGCTTGATCTTGTTGTATTGTTATTGTGTCTCTTTTTTTTCCCTTCCCTCTTTCTGCAGGTCTAGAAGCAGACTCTTGTTCATTATTGTTCATTTTTGTGGGTTTGGTCTTCGTTACTTCTCCAGAACATGATGGTATTTAACTATAGTATGAGGTATCACGTAGCACGAGGACATAGTGACAACATGCTCATGAAACAAAACATGACTCTTGTTTTAAATCTTTGCAAAAGATGGATGTTGGTGCTATTGTGGACAGTGTCCAGCACTAATCACTCACACACTTAAACACACTAGATGGTAACAGGAATAAGGACAAGAGAGGTCATGGAAAGAGTCCAACATATAAATATATGTAGTGGCCTAGATTTAGTCCTGCAGCCCCATGTTCATGTTCTCACATCTCATTTAGTGCTGTTGCAAGTCTCCAGGCTGCTGTCGATCATTTACTCATGCAGGGTAAACTTTGCTCTCTGCTACTGGCCAATGACACAGCAGGCGGACGAGCCAAGAAGTCACTTCTACTCCGGTGTTTAGGTACTTAATGTGCCAATCAAACCTGTTAGTGGAACTAAGAACATTTTAATACACTGAAATGCTTTTGAGTTCCTCCCTAAGGAGTCTTCCTCCAGCTCCTTCAACCCAAAAGGTTTAAGACTAGAAAATAAATAAATCACTGAATAAATACTAAACTCACTCAGTAAAACCCAACAGCGGCACCCTCAAAGGTTGTCTAAACAAAGTGAAACTACTGAACACTTTAGTGAGCCCTGCCCAGTATGAAGGTGTCCTTTTTACGCTGAACTGTGTAAATAAACACAGGTATTGCTAGTGGGTTACTGTCGGACGGACATTATTAACACAGAAGCCAAACACCTGTGTGTCCTAGTCCATCATTAAAAGGAGCTGACACATTAAAAAAAGCACAAATCTGATTAATAAAATGGCTGTTCCTGCTAGCAACGTGATGATAACACCACTTGTTAAGGGAATTATGTACCAAGTAGTTTCCTAATCACCATAAGTGCTTTCTCAGGGCTGCATTTTTCAGCACAACACCGGCCCAAAAAAGTCAGCCTGATGCCACGTGTCTGTCATTACAGAACATGAACTTCCTCGACTAGAATTAGCAAAGGCCGGTGTGTGCGTCATGCAACCTATTACATCAGGCGATGCTAGGGCTGCAACGATTCGTCGACGTTGTCGACAAATATCAACAATGGAAATAGTCGAAAATTAATTTCATTGTCGACGTCGCCAGACGTGTTTTTTCCGACTGAGTGAGGCATCTCACTTCATTACAATCTTTGCTAAGAGTCGCAAATGCGCAATAGCTTCTCTGCTGTGCGCCAACTAACAAAAATGGCGGCGTACCAAAACATCTAAAGTTTGGGAGCATTCTAGCCTGGATTTGGCGAATAAAAAGATGACCTGCATTATTTGCAAAGCAGTCCTTGCGTGTCACGGCAGCACCTCGGTGATGCATGAACACTTAACGAGAAAGAACGTTAGAAAGTTGAATGAAACAGAGTCCGACTCACCTCGGTAAGAATTAAACACGAAAGCCAATACGTTTTGTTTTGAATGTACGTTGTACATTTTTTTAAACGTATTTTCGCTTTTAAAAAAGAGAGATTTAACGTTATGCCTGACTGTGCCTGACGAAAGTATTTTAATTTTATTTATGCGTTTATGTCTATACCGACTGAGCACTGTGCCTAAGTGGTGTTAAACAGGGCATTTTTATTTACTGTTAGTATGAATTGGCCTATCAGCAGCAAAGTTCAATAAAATATGATTTTTTTCACATAATTAAAGCAATCTCATGCTAAATTTAAGAAAAATTTCATGATTATCCGATTAGTCGACTAATCGTTTCAATAGTCTGCGACTAGTCGACTATTAAAATAGTCGTTAGTTGCAGCCCTACTTAATGCAGTTTAGCATGCCTTTGTGGTGTTTTCTTTTTTGTTTAGATGTGCAGACAGGTCAGTGTTTGCAATACAGCACAGTTATAAGTAATGAGATGAGCATGCACCTTGTGGGCAAAAATAGCCATCATTAATTTTTCTACATGTTTGCATGAAGAGTATTCTGGGTCAAAAGGGTATTTGTTTCACATTTGAAATTATTCTGGCTCAAAATGCCCATCCCTACAGCACACTGCAGCGTGTGTTTATGGTGCCTTTAAAAAGCCTGTGGACTGCATGGTAGCAGTGTTAGCTGAAGGTTGCAGGTTAAAAACTCAACTGAAACCTCATTGCATGGAGTTAACATGTTTTTTCCTCATGCAAGCGTGGCGTTAGCATGCTCTGTCCATATGTTGGTCTTCTCCGAGTACTCCAGTTTTGTCCCACAAACCAAAAAAATGTTTGTCAGATTAACTGCAGACTATTTTGTTCTTAAGTTTTGGTGTGTGTGTGTGTGTGTGTGTAAGATTTAGCGTCACCATGATGGACTCTGTCCAGGTGTCTCCGCCTCTTGCTGGACATGGACACCAGCTCTCTGAGACTCTACTAAGGATTAAGGGATTTGGAAAATGAACAAAAAAAGTGCGCATTGGTGGGATTGAGGAGCTCCTCAAAGTATTCCTTCCACCATCCGACTATAGCCTCAGTTGACGTCAGCAGCTCCCCATCCCCACTGTAAACAGTGTGAGCGAGTTGCTGCCTTCCTCTCCTGAGGCGCCGGACAGTTTGCCAGAACCTCTTTGGAGCCGATCGATAGTCTTTCTCCATGGCCTCACCAAACTCCTCCCACGCCCGAGATTTTGCCTCGGCAACTGCCACTGCTGCACCCCGCTTGGCTATCCGGTACCTGTCTGCTGCCTCCGGAGACCCACAGACCAGCCACGCCCTGTAGGCCTCCTTCTTCAGCCTGACGGCTCCCCGAACCTCTGGTGTCCACCAGCGGGTACGGGGGTTGCCACCACGACTGGCACCGGCCACCTTACGACCACAGCTAGCAACAGCCGCCTCAACAATCGCAGAGTGGAACAAGGCCCACTCGGACTCAATGTCCCCCACTGCTCTCGGGACGTGGTCAAAGCTCTGCCGGAGGTGGGAGTTGAAGACCGTCTTGACAGGTTCTTCTGCCAGGCGTTCCCAGCAGACCCTCACTATGCGTTTGGGTCTGCCAGGTCTACGCGGCATGTTCCCTTGCCATCTGATCCAACTCACCACCAGGTGGTGATCAGTTGACAGCTCCGCCCCTCTCTTCACTCGGGTGTCCAAAACATACGGCCGCAGGTCAGATGATACGACTACAAAATCTATCATCGACCTGTGACCTAGGCTGCCCTGGTACCAAGTGTACCGGTGGGCATCCTTATGTTCGAACATGGTGTTCGTTATGGCCAAACTGCGGCTTGCACAGAAGTCCAATAACAAAACACCGCTCGAGTTCAGATTAGGTGGGCCGTTCCTCCCAATCACACCCCTCCAGGTCAAGCTGTCATTGCCCACGTGAGCATTGAAGTCCCCCAGCAGGACAATGGAGTCCCCTGATGGAGCACTATCTAGCACTCGTCCCAGGGACTCCAAAAAGGGTGGGTACTCTGAACTGATATTTGGCCCATAAGCACAAACAACAGTCAGGACCCGTTCCCCGACCCGAAGGCGCAAGGAAGCTACCCTCTTGTCCCCCGGGGTAAACCCCAACACAAAGGCAGAGAGTCTCGGGGCTAACAAAAAGCCAACCCCAGCCCTCCGCCTCTCACCCGGAGCAACTCCAGCAAAGTAGAGTGTCCAACCCCTCTCCAGGTCTCGGGTTCCAGAGCCAATGCAATGTGTCGAGGTGAGTCCGACTATATCTAGCCGGTACCGCTCAACCTCTGCCACAAGCTCCGGCTCCTTCCCCGCCAGCGAGGTGACGTTCCATGTCCCAAAAACTAGTTTTCTTGTCCGGGGATTGGACCGCCAAGGCTCCCGCCTTGGTCTGCCACCCGATTCGCATTGCACCGGACCCTTCATGTTCCTCCTGCGGGTGGTGGGTCCACAGTTGGACGAGCCCATGTATCCGGTTCGGGCTGGGCCCGGACGGGCCCCATGGGCGAAAGCCCGGCCACCAGGCGCTCGCTCACGGGCCCCAACCCCAGGCCTGGCTCCAGGGTGGGACCCCGGTAACCCTCCGGGCCGGGTACTCCGACACTTCGTTTTAACCGCCATGAAAGATCCTTCGAACCGTTCTTTGTCTCACCCTTCACCTAAGACCAATTTGTCATGGGAGACCCTACCAGGGGCACTAAGTGCCCCAGACAACATAGCTCCTAGGATCATTAGGGCACTCAAACTCCTCCACCACGATAAGGTGACGGTTCAAGGAGGCCTGGGGATGGACTGTCCGATCTCGGGGGCAGAAGTTGCTGAGGTAGTCAAACAACTACACAGCGGCGGAGCCCCGGGGGCGGATGAGGTTCGTCCTGGGTATCTCAAGGCTATGGATGTTGTAGGGCTGTCATGGTTGACACGTCTCTACAACATTGCGTGGTCATCGGGGGCAGTTCCTAGGGAGTGGCAGACCGGGGTGGTGGTCCCCATCTTTAAGAAGGGTGACCTGAGGGTGTGTTCCAACTATAGGGGGATCACACTCCTCAGCCTCCCTGGAAAGGTCTACGCCAAGGTACTGGAGAGGAGGGTCCGATTGATAGTTGAATCTCAGATAGAGGAGGAGCAATGTGGTTTTCGTCCTGGCCGTGGAACTGTGGACCAGCTCTATACCCTTGCAAGGGTGATGGAGGGGGCATGGGAGTTTGCCCAACCAATCCACATGTGCTTTGTGGATTTGGAGAAGGCTTATGACCGTGTCCCCAGGGGCACCCTGTGGGGGACGCTCCAGGAGTATGGGGTAGGTGGCTTTCTGTTAAGGGCCATTCAGTCCCTTTACCAGAGGAGCGTGAGTTTGGTCCGCATAGCCGGTAGTAAGTCGGACCTGTTCCCAGTGAGGGTTGGACTCCGCCAGGCCTGCCCTTTGTCACCGGTTCTGTTCATCACTTTTATGGACAGAATTTCTAGACGCAGCCGTGGTGTGGAGTGTGTCGAGTTTGGTGGCAGGAGAATCTCGTCTCTGCTTTTTGCGGATGATGTGGTCCTCCTAGCTTCATCCAGCTCTGACCTTCAGCTCTTGCTGGGTAGGTTCGCAGCCAAATGTGAAGCGGCTGGGATGAGGATCAGCACCTCCAAATCTGAGACCATGGTTCTCGACCGGAAAAGGGTGGCTTGCCACCTCCGGGTCGGGGGAGAGGTCCTACCTCAAGTGGAGGAGTTTAAGTATCTCGGGGTCTTGTTCACGAGTGAGGGTAGGAGGGATCGGGAGATCGACAGGCGGATTGGTTCGGCGTCTGCAGTGATGCGGACGCTGAGCCGATCTGTCGTGGGGAAGAGGGAGCTGAGCCAGAAGGCCAGGCTCTCGATTTACCGGTCGATCTACGTCCCAATCCTCACCTATGGTCATGAGCTTTGGGTAATGACCGAAAGAACGAGATCACGGATACAAGCGGCCGAAATGAGTTTCCTCCGTAGGGTGGCCGGGCTCAGCCTTAGAGATAGGGTGAGGAGCTCGGACATTCGGGAGGGACTCGGAGTAGAACCGCTGCTCCTCCGGATCGAAAGGAGCCAGTTGAGGTGGTTTGGGCATCTGGTCAGGATGCCTCCTGGAGGCCTCCCCGGGGAGGTGTTTCGGGCATGTCCTGCCGGCAGAAGGCCCCCGGGTCGACCCAGGACACGTTGGAGAGGTTACATCTCCAATCTGGTCCGGGAACGCCTTGGGGTCCTGCCGGAGGAGCTGGTGGACAAGGCCGGGGAGAGGACGGCCTGGAGCTCCCTAGTTGGGATGCTGCCCCCGCGACCCGGACCCGGATAAGCGGAGGAAGACGAAGACGAAGACAAAAAAAAGTCTGAGACTCGACACTCAAAGTCAGGTAATTATTTTAAACAAAAACTGTCCCATAAGGATGAATTAAGTGTATGTTGGGAGTCTCTTATCACTGATGTGTTCCTTTAAAGCCTTCAGAAAGAGGATTTCTGAGCGCTGTCTCATGTAAAATCAGTGTTTTCATGCAGTAGCTGGAATAATCACCTGCGACCTGTTCACACAAAGAGAGCCTTCACCAGTCCCGTTGAAAGGGCACATAGCAGGAATTCCATCTGCTGCGAGCACGACAAGACTCACCTGTCCTTCACTTCAGCTCACAAACACCGCCCTCTGCAGCAGTGTTGTGCAAACACAAGGGCCAAGTCAGGCATGAATGCTTGTGTGCTGTCCCAATAACCCGACTTTAATCCCTGGTCTTATCTAGGCTTGCAACCATTAGAAGTTCTGGTTCGATAAGTCAGAAATAATCAAGGCTTCACAATTACAGCAACTATTTTACATAAACTGGTTTCACATCTGTATTAACATGTAAATCACACACACACACACACACACACACACACACACACACACACACACGCACGCACGCACGCACGCACGCACGCACGCACGCACACACACACATTCTATAAAGTATCGATAAAGCTCATGATTACATTCTATACAGGCTTTGAAATAGAGAAGACTGATTCTGCTTAAAGATCAATTTGTAACATCAAAGTAATCTCTGTAAATTTGTATTAAATTACAGTATAAAACTTTTAAAATACCCTTAATTAGATTTGTCTAAGTGCTCTAACGGTGGTCTCCCTGGGGTCTCCATGCTCCAGGGGAGACATCTGGATCCCCTGGGCTAGGATCTCCTCCACCTTTCGCGGGTCTTTGGGGGCAGGTCTGTGGTCACCCTCACTCACAGGTTGGGCGTCTTGCAACTTTTTTCTGCCAACTCTGTAGATGGATGGGCCACCATCCTGAATTTCTCCTTTAGCAGCTTTGGGAATCTAAAATATTCCCACAGAGGAAATTTCTAACCCCTCCTCTGCCGCGTGCGTTTGTTCCAGTTTCACTTTTGTTATTGTCCGTGCGCGTCATATTTATGGTGGATCGACCGCAGTGTTTCGCACGTTGGTGGTCAAACCGGTTCGTTTCCTGCAACCCTGGTCTTAACTGGATTACATTAAGATTCACGTCTTTAAACATTTTTGTTCTAACAGCTTTTAAATGTATTCATCTGTTCTTAAAAAATGTGGTTTGTTTTCAGTGAGAATGATGTTTGTAAAATGTTTGTGTGAAAATCTGAAAAGTTGCTGCTGTGATCTTTGAGGACGTCCTACATATAAAAGCATTTTACCTGTCCTGGTCATGGATTCGGTCTACAGTTTTAGGATTCGTTGAATCCTGATGAACATTTCTGACATTTGACTAAGAAACAAGCTGCAGACAAAAGACGCCGACTTGAAATTCTCTAAAATGTAACACCTAAGGAAGATTTTTAGTTAGACTTCAAACACCCCGTCTGCAGCAGATCTGCACATGGAATCATATCAAATGAACCAAAGTTTCTCTTTTTTTTTTCAAGCTGCTGAAAACAAAAAAACAAACAAAAAGAAGAACTTGCATGTAGGACCTCACAGTCCATTTCTTGTCTTCTTTTTATGTCCTAAGACAGACTGGGCTGCCTGGTGGAGAACAGCCCCTAACGCCTGGGCTAACTTTAACATGCCATGCGTCTACGCTCCCACAACACTCCTACCACGAAAACAGTAACTCACTTGATCTGCTCCCCCGTCAGGAACAAACAGCGGAAGCAAACAGTCATGGAAGTTTGTCTCGTGTCAGCCGATTCAAGCCAAAACAGAAAACACGGCTTTCATATTTCCACTGTTCCGTTAACTTGTTCGTAGTGACTCCGGCTGAGGAAATGTAAAGAGACACCTCTTGGATCAAGTTTCTCCTGAAGGAGGATGGGAAGGGTAGTGGGGGGAAGGAGCATTTTGGGGGCTTCATTGGCCTAACAGAGTCCAGAGGAAGCCACAAAGAGAGGTGTGGGTGGGCTGGGCAGCGTTGTACATATCTCACTCTCTCTCTCTCTACTTTTTTACACTTTCACTTTAAAGACTTGTTGCCCGTGGAGGTCATAGACAGATCAGTCCTCCCACATGAGCTGGACACATGTGAGGAAGATAATTCTGGTTGAAAAAGCTGACGATATCATCAGCAACAGAAAGGCATGATCCTGCATTAGTCAAGGGTCGATTTTCACATCCAAAGTCTGTTTGAACAGGCTGTCTGCCCTTTCATTTATGGTTTAAAACAAAGACTCTGAACCAGGTGGATGGGGGCTGGTTGTCAGATTTGATACCAGTAGGAGAGCCTATCGAGGAGAGCCGATAATCTCATATCTCTTTAAACTAACCCTAAAAGTGGACTAGAATTTATTGGTTATTCTATCACAAGTTAGGTGGTGTTTTATTGGCCAAATGAAGAATAAAGTCTTTGGTGTGACCTGAGGAAGTCCAGTTTACTGACTTTCTTTTTAAAATTCAACAGCAGGGTTAATGTGTGTTCCAGACTTCATCACACTTGGGTCTGATCAGAAATCGAGGGCTGGCAGGCGTCTTTTTCTGAGTAACATCTTGCATCTATTAAAATGTGTTTAAACAAGTGGTAATTCCTAGCGGCAGCAGGTGGCAACACATTACCACAAGGGGGCAGTAAAGCAGCTAGTTGAGCTTTGCAGGGTTGCTTTGATGACACTTGCCTGAACTACTTGGAAGGGACCAAATGTCCATTTTTGTCATCAGTGTCTAACAGATTATGCCTTACAGCTATTTAAAACATAATGTGAAAATTACATGCAAAGTAAACACATACAGTTTTTATCTATTCAATTTATTTATATAGTGCCAAGAGTCGTCTCAGGGCACTTCACTAAGTAAACATTTCAGTCAAAGAATGAAATTAATGAATTGAAACTAAGTGTTGGTGAACCAAACAGGAAAGAGTTTGATTGAAAGTAGGGACGTCCCGATCAGGTTTTTGGCCCTCGAGTCAGAGTCATTTGATTTTGAAAATCTGCCGATACAGAGTCCCGATCTGACACTTTTGATCCATAAAAAAAATAAGAAAAGGAAGAAACAGTTCCAGAATGTTCCTTATTTTTTATTTAATTACCTTTTTATTTTAATTTTTAACAACAGATCACTTCTGTGAGGTAGCTTGAACAATCAAGTAATAAATAACATAAATTCTTCACTTTTGGACTTTATTGCAAATATAAAAAGTCTAATATAAAAACAGACAGCACTTCAACTTAAAATACCTGGCAGGGGTCTATTTTGCCTCGGCCCCCAAAATGCTTAGATACGTCCCTGGGCATGGGACGGAGTTTTGAAGATGATCTGAATTGTATCAGCTATATAAATACTACATACATGCTGATAAATTATTGCTTTATACAGGTACAAACGTGTAGTGAGATCAATCTACCTACATTTTATTTTTTTAAGAACTTTGTTTTGTTTTCTTGGTTTTTATTTTCCTGTCTTCCTGTCCTGTCTGTCTCTGATCTTCCTGCATCTCCCAGTCCTCCAGAAAAACTCCTGCCTGCTTCCTTCTTTTTCACCTCACAAGTTACTTTTTAACTAGCAGATCAAATTGATCTGTTGACCGCAAAAAAAGCGGAGAGTGCGCTGTGCTGCCCGGCTGCACCAGTGACAAGCGCTGCAGGGCAAGCGCGTCCATACGTCATGCTCAAATACAGACAGAACTTACCAGAGAGAAAATGAACGGACACAAACGACTGTGTGTTAATTATATATATTTTTCGTGACGCCACTTAGAAACTTAGAACATGTTACTGTGGCCGTGTGCAGAACGCAGCTGGAGTTCATGAATAATCAGCGGTCTGCCTGCCGCTCTGCGTCTCTGCTCATAAAAATCTCCGCTAATCTGAGTCCATGTAAATAATATAATAAAGGTAGAAACTGGATCTCTTTTGTGCTCCTTCTGGGTGTGCAAGTTAAGGGCATCAGGGGAGCCTGACAACCTTTAAGGAGAACCAAGTTGCTCTCCTGTAATTTGAACCCAGTATCCAACTTCGGATCAGGAATTAAAGACTGAGTCCCGATCAGTCTGAAACCACGTGATCAGGGCCGATTTTCGATCATGTGATTGGATCGGGACATCCCTAATTGAAAGTAATATTTTTACATGTTATCATGCAAGCTCTGATTCTTTTTTGAATTCCATCCATCCATTCATCCATCCATTTTCATCCGCTTATCCGGAGTCGGGTCGCGGGGGCAGTAGCCTAAGGTGAGAGGCCCAGACTTCCCTCTCCCCAGCCACTTGGGCCAGCTCCTCCGGGGGAATCCCAAGGCGTTCCCTGGCCAGGTGAGAGACATAGTCCCTCCAACGTGTCCTGGGTCCTACCTTTAAGCATCCTCCCGGTTGGACGTGCCCGGAAAACCCCACCAGGGAGGCGTCCAGGACGCATCCTGACCAGATGCCCGAGCCACCTCAACTGGCTCCTCTCGATGTGGACGAGCAGCGGGTCTACTCCGAGCCCCTCCCGAATGACCGAGCTTCTCACCCTATCTCTAAGGGAGAGTCCAGCCACTCTTCCAAGAAAACTCATTTCGGCCGCTTGTATCCACGATCTCGTTCTTTTGGTCACTACCCAAAGCTCATGACCATAGGTGAGGGTAGGAACGTAGATCGGCTGGTAAATCGAGAGCTTCGCCTTCTGACTCAGCTATCTCTTCACCACGACAGACCGGTACAACGCCCGCATCACTGCAGATGCAGCACCAATCCGCCTATCGATCTCCTGCTCCAGTTTTCCCTCACTCATGAACAAGACCCCGAGATACTTAAACTCCTCCACTTGGGGCAGGACCTCATCCCTGACCCGGAGAAGGCATTCTACCCTTTTCCGAATCAAGACCATGGTCTCAGATTTAGAGGAGCTGATTCTCATCCCAGCGGCTTCACACTCGGCTGTGAACCGCTCCAGCGAAAGCTGAAGATCATGTTCTGATGAAGCCAACAGGACCACATCATCTGCAAAAAGCAGAGACCTGATCCTCAGGCCACCAAAACGGATGCCCTCCACACCTTGGCTGCGCCTAGAAATCCTGTCCATAAAGGTTATAAACAGAATCGGTGACAAAGGGCAGCCTTGGCGAAGTCCAACTCTCACTGGGAACGAGCCTGACTTACTGCCGGCAATGCGGACCAAGCTCTGACACCGGTCATTCAGGGACCTAACAGCCCGTATCTGAGGGCCTGGTACCCCATACTCCCGACAGGGCCCCAGAAGGGACGCGGTCAAACGCCTTCTCCAAATCCACAAAACACATGTAGACTGGTTGAGCAAATTCCCACGCACCCTTCAGGATCCCCCTAATGGTATAGAGCTGGTCCAGTGTTCCACGGCCAGGATGAAAACCACATTGCTCCTACTGAATCTGAGGTTCAACAATCCGATGGACCCTCCTCTCCAGAACCCCTGAATAGACCTTACCAGGAAGGCTCAGGAGTGTGATCCCCCTGTAGTTGGAACACACCCTGCAGTCCCCCTTTTTAATAAGGGAACCACCACCCCGGTCTGCCAGTCCAGTGGGACTGCCCCCGATGTCCACGCAATATTGCAGAGCCGCGTCACCCAACACACCTCCACAACATCCAGAGCCTTAAGGAACTCCGGGCGGATCTCATCCACCCCTGGAGCCTTGTCACAGAGGAGCTTTTTAACCATCTCAGTGACCTCAGCACCAGAGATTTGAGAGGCCAACCCAAAGTCCCCAGACTCTGCTTCCTCACTGGAAGACGTGTTGGTGGGATTGCGGAGGTCTTCAAAGTATTCTGCGTACCGACCCACTAAGTCCTGAGTAGAGGTCAGCAGCACACTGTCCCCACTATAGATAGTGTAGGTAGCTCCCTGCTTCCCCCCCCCCCCCCCCCACCCCCCACACACACACATACACACACACACACACACACACACACACACACCGGATGGTGGACCAGAATCTCCTCGAAGCCATACGGAAGTCTTGCTCCATGGTCTCACAGAACTCCTCCCATGCCCGGGTTTTTGCCTTGGCGACCACCCGAGCCGCGTTCCGCTTGGACTGCCGGTACCCGTCAGCTGCCTCTGGAGTCCCACAGCCAAAAAGACCTGATAGGACTCTTTCTTCAGCTTGACAGCATCCCTAACTGCTGGTGTCCACCAGTGGGTTCGGGGGTTGCCAACACGACAGGCACAGACGATCCTGCGACCACAGCTCCGGTCGGCCGCCTCAACAATGGAGGCACGGAACTGGGTCCATTCAGACTCAATGTCCCTCGTCTCTCCCGGAACATTTTGGAAGTTCTGTCAGAGGTGGGAATTGAAGCTCCATCTGACAGGAGACTCTGCCAGATGTTCCCAGCACAATCACGATATGTTTGGGCCTGCCTGGACAATCCATGACTGGCACAGAAGTCCAATAACAAAACATCACTCGAACTGAGATCAGGGGGGGGGGCATTCCTCCCAACCACACCTCTCCAGGTCTCACCGTCGTTGCCCACGTGAGCGTTAAAGTCCCCTAGCAGAACGAGGGAGTCACCGGAAGGAGCGCTTTCCCGCACCCCCTCCAAGGTCTCCAAAAAGGGAGGATAGTCTGAACTGTAGTTTGGTGCTTAACCACAGACCACAGTCAGAACCCATCCCCCCACACGTAGGCGGAGGGAGGCTACCCTCTCATTCACTGGGGTAAACCCCAACGTACAGGCACCAAGATGGGGGGCAACTAGTATGCCCACCCCTGCTCGGCGCCTCTCAGTGGGAGCAACTCCAGAGTGGTAGAAAGTCCAACCCCTCTCAAGGAAACTGGTTCCAGAGCCAGAGCCATGCGTTGAGGTGAGTCCGACTATATCTAGTCGGAACCTCTCAACCTCACACACCAACTCAGGCTCCTTCCCCACCAGAGAGGTGACATTCCATGTGCCAAGAGCCAGCTTCTGTAGCCGAGGATCAGACCGCCAAGGTGCTCGCCCTCGACTACCACCCATCACACACTGCACCAGACCCCTTTGGCCCCTCCCATGATTGGTGAGCCCATGGGAAGGGGGACCCACGTTTCCTCTTCGGGCTGTGCCCGGCCGGGCTCCATGGGTGAAAGCCCGGCCACCAGGTGCTCGCCAACGTGCCCCACCTCCAGACCTGGCTCCAGAGGGGGGCCCCGGTGACCCACGTCTGGGCAAGGGAAGACTTTTTCCTTTTATATAATTCATCATAAGAGGTCTTCGGGCTGCTCTTTGTCTGACCCCTCACCTAGGACCTGTTTGCCATGGGTGACCCTACCAGAGGCATAAAGCCTCAGACAACTTAGCTCATAGGATCATTGAGACACTCAAACCCCTCCACCACGGTAAGGTGGCAGCCTTAGAATTAAAAGATTAAAGCTGCAATAGCAAATTTACATCCTAGCTCAGCAATAAGCTAGGGTTGAAACACAAACACGGTCATGGAACACTCACCCCTCCTGTCGGCCATCATCCCCAGACCAGCCGCGATGTCACAGTAAACGAGATCATGCTTACAACAATCACCGTTTTCTAGGTTCAAACGTCTCTTGTTGTTCGTGACTTCAAACAGTGATTTTCTTTTTGGGACTCTGGTAGTTTGTCCTAAAGCTGAAGTGGTAGAAGCCGGCTATTTCTCTGATATTATTGAGCGGAGAACCTCTCACACCTGTGGTGTTCTGTCTCTAAATATATACAAGCGCATAATGAGTGGAAGACCCAGGTAGATGCAGATGTGCGGTGGAGACAACCAGATGGTCCAATGGTTAATTTGGGACCAAGCCGTGCTATTGGTGGAGGTTTTTAGACAAATACAAGAGAACCACTTCTTTAATCTCCACGTTATAATTATAGCCATACTATTTTAGAATGTTGTTAAGAGGCATGAAAAATTTGTTTTAAGCAAACTTATTTTGTAGATTTGCTATTGCAGATTAATAGTTTAATTTCTTTCAAAAAATATGAGGACGAACAGGAATGTGCTTAATCAGATGAAGGGCTATGCTGCGAGCCAGCGCTGTGTGTCTATTGTAAGAATTCCATTGAGCAAACATCATCCTTTTCCCTGGGATACCTTTAAGGAAGTGCCACCTTCCTCGTCTTCCTCTTAACAATTAGGAGCAATGCAGCCAAGTCTCAGACACGTGATTTTTCTACTTGCAGCAAGTCACCTCAGTCTGCTCTATCACATTTAAATAGTCCAAAAGGAAGAGGCGGCACAGGGTAGAGTATGATACGGTTTGAGCATCTGGTAATCCATAAATACATCTGTTCCTATATACGCCCACTCGTAATGTGTACATGCTTGGTTTAAGGCATGCAAAAGAGGTATGGAAATGAAGAGGAGGATAAACAAAAACAAAAAATTAAAGGAACACAGAGCATAAACAGCTTGTTAGTAAAAGAGGTGCCAAGCGACCACCACTGTAGAGTGTACCTAGAACCATACACACTTTGTGCTCATCTGAGGTTTGGTCTTTTGGTCAACAACAACAGAATTTATTGGATATCAGAGTTCACTGCTTTGAAAAAATATTTTTGTCTCTGGAATGAAGCCTGAAGCTAAAAAAAATGAGTGGGAATAAATTAATCTTATTCTGTATGTGGATTATCCATATGGGAACATGGAGGACAGATTATTTCTCCTTTCTCACTTAAATTTTGACTGTTCACAATGAAATGGGAACAACAAACCTTTACAAACATTTTAGTCAAAGCAGCAACAGGTTACTAGTCTTTCCCTTCGGAGTGGGGACATTAGGTTCACTCCAACTAACCTCAAAACGCAGGTTATCAATCAAAGTAATCCATCTGCCTTCTGGCTGCAACATCCACTAACACAATGTGTAGGACAGACAAACGCTAGGATTGGATGTCTAATAAAATGTGAGAGGAAATTAAGGTGAGAGTCAAAGCTGCAGAAGTTTTCCATCAAACACTTCCTGTGGCTTAAATTCCTTTCAGTGAAATGCCAGAGACAGAGCAGGCTTTTGTAGGCAGGGCAGCACTACACCTCTCATTCCTGTTGCTGCTGCATTCGGGCCAATGACGGGAAATCCTCTGTTCTATAAGACCTGGACGCTGTTTTAAGGTGCTTCCAAGAGCCAAATCAGAGACGGCCATGTTGGGGCAACACCGCTCTCTCTTTTCAAAGTAAAGGGATTTGACCTACAGTTAGCTTGTTGATTAGAAGTTACTCTAACTGGTTAATTACCCGTGTGCTTCTCCTGAGACGTGTTTTAAGTGATGTGTATATGTGTAGCTAATGTTCACTTATGGTCTTTCTTACCCTTGAGCAGCGGCAATGGTGTAAGCTCTATGGGTTTGCCTTGAGAGCGGAACTGGGACGAACTCTGTGACCGCTTCTGCTTGGCCTTCCTGACAGACTTCCGGGAAAATCCGTCCACTTTGTCCACAGATGGAGATGTGGTGGGTGCCGAGGACATAGCCCTGCTGGGAGAGATGCATGGGGAGAGCGAGGGTTAACACTGGACATGCGTTTCCAGTTTTAATGTTCACTGGTGGATAAAACAATCAAGCACAGAAAGGTGATGCAGCAGCAGCCAAAACAACAACATATGTGATATGCTCTAAAACCAAACTAAAAACAACCCCCTCAACACACTCTAATCATCTCTCTCTCTCTCTCCACAACAATGTATTTTTACAAACACAAACATTTGTTAAAATAGCATCACTATTACAGCCGTTTGTTGTTTGGATTACATGGACAAACACATTAAATGCAGAACTTTGTGTCTACGTTGACCGTCTTCATTGCAGGACGCTCTTCACTCATCTCAAGCAATAGAACAGAGAAGACTCGTCTCTCGTCTCGTCTTCCTCCGCTTATCCGGGTCCGGGTCGCGGGGGCAGCATCCCAACTAGGGAGCTCCAGGCCGTCCTCTCCCCGGCCTTGTCCACCAGCTCCTCCGGCAGGACCCCAAGGCGTTCCCGGACCAGATTGGAGATGTAACCTCTCCAACGTGTCCTGGGTCGACCCGGGGGCCTTCTGCCGGCAGGACATGCCCGAAACACCTCCCCGGGGAGGCGTCCAGGAGGCATCCTGACCAGATGCCCAAACCACCTCAACTGGCTCCTTTCGAACTGGAGGAGCAGCGGTTCTACTCCGAGTCCCTCCCGAATGTCCGAGCTCCTCACCCTATCTCTAAGGCTGAGCCCGGCCACCCTACGGAGGAAACTCATTTCGGCCGCTTGTATCCGCGATCTCGTTCTTTCGGTCATTACCCAAAGCTCATGACCATAGGTGAGGATTGGGACGTAGATCGACCGGTAAATCGAGAGCCTGGCTTTCTGGCTCAGCTCCCTCTTCCCCACGACAGATCGGCTCAGCGTCCGCATCACTGCAGACGCCGAACCAATCCGCCTGTCGATCTCCCGATCCCTCCTACCCTCACTCGTGAACAAGACCCCGAGATACTTAAACTCCTCCACTTGAACAGAGAAGACGACGGACTCAAACCAGGAACAGAAGAAACAAACAACACAGACTCAGCTTTTTGGAAGAATATTGTTCAGAGTGTTATTAGCATCTGGATAATTTATTGGTCAGGCATAACAATGAAAAAAAGTGGTGTCAGGTTCCTGAAATGAAATGGTTCCATCTTTTTTTTTCTATCATAAAAAGAACTGATAGATCAGCTTACGATCAACACCTATTAGGCTGTAGGGAAAACGCAAGAGACTTCTGCATTACGCTGCTCGTAGAATTTAGAGCAAGTGAGCATGTGCACACAAATGGTTTGCCTACACACAGGTGAGACATAAACAGGTCAGTTTCCACCTTTAGATAGAGAAATTCAGCCATTCAGTGGAATATCCATGTTCCAGTGTTTGGGCATCTTCTCCCACAAACATCCTGCTTCTCAAAATAATGATTAGCCTAACTGTACTTCACACCCGGTCAAAGAAGTATAAGGTTGTTCATAGTTGGTATAAAGTGGGGACTTCAGCTGTGGTGGACAGGTGGGACACAAGCTGGGACAGCAGAGGACACACTGCGGTTTCATCTATGAGCTTCTGGTTGGCGTTAGGCTAGGCCACATGTGTCAGACACAAGGCCCGCAGTGGTGGTTGGAGGGACTGGTGGCGCCAGTGCTCGGCAGCCTCGCCTCTGTCAGTGCGCCCATGGCAGCTGTGGCTACATCGTAGCTCATTACCACCAGTGTGTGAATGTGTGTGGTATTGGATGAATGACTGATTGTGTTGTAAAGCGCCTTGGGGGGGTTCCAGGACTCTAGAAGGCGCTATATCAAATACAGGCCATTTACCATTTTTTTACCCTTGAGAGGTGCAGAGGATTGCCCCGGGGGGCCAAAACCAGCAGCCGGCAGAGTCTCGGGACATATCAGTGGCAAGCCCACAGACCCGCCCGCAGCCTCCCACCCCCCAGCCGGCCGAGCCCGGGACCCAGCAACCCGGGACCCAGGGGCGACCACCCACCACTGGGGACCCAGCAAAGCCCAGGGACCCAGATCCCAACAGGCAGCCACCGGGATTGATCAGGCGGACGCCAAAAATCTTAAACCCCCTAACCCGGGAGCCACGAACACTCAGGCAGACCAAGGCACCACACTCCACACCAGGTGTGGCAGGGGGAGAGGAGACGAAGATGTATGGCATCAAAAGAAGTCCCAGAAGAAGGGAGGAGTCAAAGGCCCCACCTGACATATACAGTCATACACAGACACACACTCCCTCATGCTCACACATGCACATACAACCTAAGACTTACAAAAATGCATGCCGGACACCCACTCATGCACCCCATACACACCCTATTCACTCTGGTCCCGGTACTGCTGCACACGGGGTACAACCATTACCGGTTACCAGAGTCAGCCCCAGAGTCAGTGTACCTCTTAGCCAATAGCGGTGGCAGTGCAACACTGAATTTTAGGCAGAACATTTAAATTTTAACTAAGATGCAATAAAGTGCTAAATTATTGACTACACATGTCTACAGTACGATTAGACACTCATTTATTTAGTTTTAGGGCTGCAACAAACGATTATTTGGATAATCGATGAATCGAATGGGGTCTCGACACGATTAATCGATTAATCGGATTACATGGGGAAATTTTAAAAAACTGCTAACGTTATTTCTCTCCTTCCTTCACTTTATTTAACACAACATTATTAGAAAACAGTTCAATAGCAGAAAAACAACATGCCATCACCTAAATTGTCTTATAAGGTGTATAGACAGAGACCCTAAGCTACATCTATCTGTGACCTAAAATGCTTGGTCCAATTAAACAGCTTAAGGGCAATTCTCATCTGTTTTGTTTGATCTCATCTGTAGACATTTATTATAACTGGGGATGTCAAACAACTAATTTTTAAATGTAATTAAACATAGGCTGCGAATTAATCAAAATTGATCACTATTTCCAAAAATGACTGAAAAAATATGTCGTCTCACACTCCATGGAAACTTTCAGAGAATCCACAAATAGTGGCTTTCAAATGGTTTTGTTACTTTCTGCAAGTTTAGAAAAGCAGCAGATGAGACAGCATGTCTGATAATTTAGTTTTTCATCTGATAATATTAGAACATTTCAGTAATGTCTGAGGGGCTTTTATAAACACTGTATAACTAATACTCCTGGAGAGGGTATGAATTACACAGAGGCTTCTGGGGAGCCCAGTTATGGGGGGGGGGGGGTGCATTTTGCCTTGGCCCCCAAAATGTCTTGAAACGGCCCTGGGTGTGTGACTGAGTGTTGAAGGTGATCTGAATAGTATCAAATTTATAAATATTACATGTGTGTAACTTATTGTTTTACGTGTAATGGAGATAAATCTACCTACATTTTACTTTTCAACACTTTGTTTTGTTTTGTTGTTTTTATTGAACTATTTTCCTGTCCTGGCTGTCTCTCATCTTCCTGCATCTCCTCTTAATTCTCCAGAAAAACTGTTGCCTGGATTCTTACTTTTTCACCTCATCAGTTACTTTTGAGCAGATCTAAGGGATCTCCTGACCACAAAGCTCAGAGCGCGTTTTCGATGCTGCGTGAGGTGACATCACCGCAGCGCAGGTGATGAGCTCCGCAGTAGCAGAGCGCTTCAGGCACAAATAAGACAGAAAATGGAGAACATGTGCAGACATGAACGATCGTGTGCTAATTATAGTTTTTTGGTTGCACCACTTTGAGAATGGACCGTGCGCTGGAAGCAGCTGCCTGGATCGCTGCGCAACAATGCGCTGTGCCGCTCTTTGTGCTCTCTGCTCAAAAGAGTCCAAAAATGATATAATATAGAAAACTTTTTTCCGGTTCCCCTGGATGTGTAGGATATACAGCTCCCCCATAATTCGATCCCTGCTCCTGGATGAAAAGCCGGACATTTTCATCAATACAAGAACCCGCAGTCCGGACGCGCCGGACAGAGAGTGAAAAGTGGACATGTCCGGGGAAAACGGAACGTACGGTCACCATAGTCCTCATAAAGCGGGAAATTATAGATACAGTAATTTGCTCGTGCCCTGGGCCCTTTAGAGTTCGTGGGCCCTAGGCAATTGCCCAGTTAATCCGGCCTTGGGCGGAACCGGTTCGCAGCAGCGCGAGTCCCCCCGCTCATCTAATAAGCGTCGCGCTCACGACTTTAGACTCTTTTTTTACGAGCTCAGGGCATGTCTAGCCTGTGTAATAATCCGGGACTTGGATGAATCACTTTTGAAAAGTTTTTAATTTACCCGGACACAGAGTTCTCTCCTTCCTCGCTGATGATCCCGACATGCTTGAGTTTAAGACGCTGCATCATCCCGTGCCATGCTAAGTCTGACCTAAACGTTGCAGGTAACGCATGTCTTCGCCTGATTTAACTGAAAATGCTCCCAAACTTAAAAAGCTTTTACTTTTTGACTCTCGCTGCTTCTGCCATGTTCCTCTTCCAAACAACTGCCGGCTCTCCCTCGCACTGATCTGCCGGCTCTCCCTCGCGCTGATCTGTCTGCGCGCAACGGCGGGCGGGAAGGGGGGGCGCTTTTGGAAGAGCTGTGCGACACAACGAATCGATGACGCAATTCGTTGCCAACGCTTTTAGTAATCGATTTTCATCGAATTTATCGATTCGTTGTAGCAGCCCTATTTAGTTTATCAGCAAAGAAAAAAATCAATAAAGTACCAAATATTATAAGAGCTTGGAAAAACTGGGTCTACAGCATTTAGATGGCTGGGTCAGAATTCAGTGCCACCAACATGAAAGCATGGACCCATCCTGCCTTGCATCAATGCTTCAGACCGATAGTGGTGTACTGGTGCGTGGGGTGGATCAGGGGTGGACATTAACTTCAAAACCAACCGGCCAGCCGGGCCGGTAACTCTGAATATTTACCGGCCCCGCCAAGAATCTACCGGCCCCGCTGGTCAGCTGCCAAAACGAGTCAAAATAACAACTGAACCGTTTTAAATGTAATAAACCTTTATTTTGTACACATGCACAAACATAATAACGTATTCAAGTTTGAATTTGTTTGTTCCCTCAACAAAACTCGACTTTGTCGTCGCACACTTCCTGCATACGAAAACGGTGGCTTCCTACAGGGCGCGGCCATGATGTAGGTGAAAGCCGGTGTGTAAATGACAAACAAGGCTTGGCCGCCCCCCGGGCGGTAAATCGTCAAGTATTTACCGCCCGACGAGAAAATTTAGCGCCATTGGCGCTCGGGCGCTTTAAAGGTCCACCCCTGTGGATGTTCTCATCTCACTTTGGACCCCTCAGTACCACCTGAGCCTGGTTTAAACACCACAGTCCACCTGAGTATTGTTGCTGACTATTTCCATTACTTAACACACAGACCCATGGCTTAACTCCAACAGGATCATGCACCATGTCACAAAGCTCAGATCATCTCTAACTGGTTCCTAGAACATAACCATGAGTTCACTGGACACCAGTGGCCTCCACAGTCACCAGATCTCAGCCCAGTCCAGAACCTTTGGGATGATCTCATCATGGATGGAGCTGAAGCTGTCATCTTAATATAGACCGACTGTCTGATGAAAGCTTACCACACCTAGTTCAATCAGTAACATGAAAGTAAACGGGATCCAAACCAGTGACAGCAAGCTGTACCTAATGAATGGCACCTATAGTTTTTTCAATAACTGCCTTGTAAAAAAGTTAAATGTTCTTTGTGTTCTTTATTTGCAGGATTTATTTTAAACATTGTATCTGGAATGAATTAAAGTGAATTATAGTGGAATAAATTGAGGAACAACTCTGTAATAGTGGTTAACCATTGATTTTCCAACGCTAGCTTGGACTTTACTCAAACCACTGATGTGAGGAGGGCAAAGTTCATATTCAAACCCAACCATAAGGATAATATAAAGGCTGAGAGGAAACGGTTATATAAGGAGTGACTGAATAGCTGCAGGCTGGGTACACTTTCTTTTTATGCTAAAGTCACAATACCAACATGTAGTACGCACAATCATGACTAGCAGAGGACAGAGTGGACAAACAGACACTGGGGGAGTTTTATACGTCTGCAGAGACACTCAATAGTAGTTTTTATTCTGAGAAAACAGCATTGCTCAGGCTATTCTTATGGCAGACATGAGATGTATAACTATCCACCAGTTATAATGAAATTAGTGATGCACCGATATGAAATCTTTGTACCGATACTGATATCCGGTATTAATATCACTGTTATGTCCTGTTATGGAAATTTTATATTTCATTATTTTAATCCTATTAACTAATGTATTACCTTATGCCTGAAAGCATATTTACATTCAGACACACCCACACATTCTTGTTCATCCCATACACACACACACACTCTTTCTCACTCCCATTCACACACACACACACACACACACACACACACCTCTGTCTCTTTCCTTATCTCATGTTATAAAATAAACTTGCAGAGCTGAACTCAGGGCAGTTGCTTGTGCTCTGCCACAGATTGCAATTTGGTTTAATTGTCTGCTTATCGTCTCTCTCCTTTTCTCTTCGACTGCAGGAAATGGGTTTATTGATGTCCGTTAACTGATATTTGCTGATACCGATATACAAACATTAATGCTTCTAAAATCAGCAGATTTTATTGAGAGATTTACGTTATTATGTACACACACATTTACGCTTCTGAATTGATTACAATTATCTGTCATGTGACTAAACAATTACACACCACCACTCTCACCCTCTGAAACAGATAAACAAACAAGATAGAAAAAATATCGGTTGTTAATATCGGCCTAGTTTTATTTATCGGACTGATACAGACATGTTAGAAAATGACTAACGTCGGCCGATACCGGTATTGATGTAGATAAATTGTGACACCAGTGTTTCAATCAGTGCACATTTACACCTAGCTGTTAACAGTTTACGGAAAATCAGTCTGTTGACTGAAACAGAACAATGATTTTCCAGACTATTTTATTAGTAATGCACACATATGAAATTTGTGGGTCGATACCGATATTAAGATCACTATTATGGCCGATAACTAATATTTGCCAATATCGATATACCGACATTAATGCTTCTAAAATCAGCAGATTTTGTATATAATGAAAATTATTAAAGCTGAATTTATGTTATTATGTACAGGCAACACACACATTTAGGGTTCTGAGAGGATTTAATTCACTGTTCACATGACTAAACAACTACACATCACCCCCTTCACCCTCTGAAACAGGCAAAAAAAAATGGAGAAGAGATGGAAAGAATATCGGTTGTTAATATCGGCCCGGTTTTATTTATCGAACCGATACAGATATGTTAAAAAATCACTAACATCGGCCAATACCGATATTGATGCCGATATATTGTCCGTCCCTCATTTAACCTGTTCGGTCTTATGTGATGAAAAAACTGCAAAAATGTTTAAATGACAAATATTTACTGCTAAAAAAGATCTTTCCCAATAAACTGTACCCAACACAGTTGTGAAAAATGACTAAACTAACTCCATGCAAACAAGACCTGATTGAACAAAAACCGGCTAACAGCTCAACATTATAACCATGTAAACATGCCATAAATTAGGGCTGCACAATATATCGAAAAATTATCGTCATCGGGATAATAGGACGTACGATACGACCATCACGAAGCACATCAAAAACGGCGATAAATGTTTGGTTCAAACATTTCCATCCATGTCATACATCAACTTTTTGTAAACCAGCTCTGTTTTTTACGCGGAAGTATTATTTGACCAATCAAATGTAGCTCTTCTGATATGCGGCCAATCAGATGCAGGGGTGGACCTCTGAAGCGCCCGAGCGCCAATGGCGCTAAATTTTCTCGTCGGGCGGTAAATACTTGATGACTTATCGCCCGGGTGGCGCCCAAGCCTTATTTGTCATTTACACACCGGCTTTCACCTACATCATGGCCGCACCCTGTAGGAAGCCGCCGTTTTCGTTTCGCGCGCGTGAACCTGCGCGCCTCTAGCCACGTACTGCACTTGTACGATTCGTGCACGTACTGCATGATTCAAGTTCTAGTCACGTGAACTATAAGTTCACTATTAAAGACGAAGTGGAACCACGCTAGAAACACACAAGCACGCAGGAAGGTCGCGCCACCACAGGGATGGGAATTCTTGATGAAATCTCCGGCAAAAAGCTTTAAAACTGGTGAGGAGAAGCAAGACAGTTCGAACCGGTATGAAGCAGAGAAGCGTGTGCGTAGGTGGAACGATTCTTGGTGGTTTAAAGAAGACGGGAGGCGCAGAGAATGGCCGTATTTGAGTTGAGCAGCGGCTCGCCTGGAAAACAGACGAGAGCAGACGGAAGCAGCAGGGGGAGTGGCTGAAAGCCGACGTTTAAGTCGGACAGATTTCCCTACGTGTAGCTCGGGGGTGACGATGGCTGAAGATATCGCGTTAGCGTTCACACTTGTTCAATTTTCAATTTTAATTCTGGTGCCTGTTAGCAGCTGAAACACATCCTCACGTGCTTGTGGATATCATATATTGTATATGAAGACATGACTGTAATAATAAGTAAAGGTTATCAGCTGTAGCTTCAGTGTGCTCATAGGAAACGTGACAAAAGAACACAAAACACATTTCTCTTTATGGCCTATATAGTTGTCATCATCAACGTAACATGATTTACAGAATACATGTGACCAACTAGCATTTCATGTTCTACCACCGGATGTTTGGATCAAAATATGAACCAATCAGATCTTAGATCAGGTGAGAGCCAGGCGTTTCCCATCATCATCTAGGTTTTGCAGCCGAGGGAGAGCAACTGCAGCGCCTTGCTCCAAAATCTGCGGCCGCCTTGATCTCACGAGGTTATCGTTGCCTACGTATGCATGACGTCAGAGCAAGTCGGACACAAATCTAACCGGCATGCACTGCTCGCCGCTCACCGCTGGTCTAATCTGCGCAGAACTGGCTCATCTCGAACACAGCCAATGGCTCGAGTACAGCAAAGCGGAGTTGGTGATGTACTGCGTTGTATGCCAGAAATATGCGACGACAAAATCGAGTTGTTGAGGGAACAAACAAATTCAAACTTGAATACGTTATTATGTTTGTGAATGTGTACAAAATAAAGGTTTATTACATTTAAAACGGTTCAGTTGTTATTTTGACTCGTTTTGGCAGCTGACCAGCGGGGCCGGTAGATTCTTGGCAGGGCCGGTAAATATTCAGAGTTACCGGCCCGGCTGGCCGGTTGGTTTTGAAGTTAATGTCCACCCCTGAAATGGGTCCGTTCACGTAATACGCCCACCCCCTACGTAGACCCCTAGGATGGAAAGCAACACCTGAACATTAGCGGCGCCGTTCCCTTGTTCGTCATGCTGGCTCAGATTAACGAACGTACTTTGTGCTGAGGTTTCTGGAATCAGCGCTGCTTTCAAACGTGAACGTGAGTCTGCTCGGTGTCGTTAAGCAGCTGATAATAACCGGGCTGACTCCGACACGTGCCGGTGAACCAACCCACTTCATGTTGCTAGTGTTCTACCGGGTGGTGATGTTAGCCCCAGGCTCCGGTTAGCTTCCAGCTAAAAGGCTACAGCACTCTCCTCCCAGTCCCACCCTGCTAAAGAGGGCCTGGAAAAGTTCCGCCACACATCAAAGTGATTTTTCATTTATGAGCTTTTATAACCTTGTTAATCAGGATAGTTGATTTGCTGCTGCACATAAACTGTCAGTCAGAAGCTCTGCTAGCCGGTTATCTTAGAGGAGCTAGTTCAATTTGTTAGCTTGTTATGAGAATCAGTTGCAGTTGCATCATCTGAGCTGCTTTATAAGATCTAGGTAAACTTGTTCAATTTGGGGTTAAAAACAAACGTTTTCACATATTTTCCATGTAGTTTTTTGCCGGTTCCTCTTCTGAAAGGTAGACAATTGTTTTTCTCTTTCCCTCAGAAAATCTTAATATTCTCCTAGTTTGGCCCAGCACAGATCACTTCCCAATTACAGCAACAGCCTTATATCATAATCACATAAGTGGAGAAAATGTTCAGTAGCAATGAGAGAATTTGCTGTTGCATTGAAGTGATGTTAACTATTATTTAACATTTAAACTATTTATTCCAAAAACCCTGGTAAGGGATGTTTTTCTGTATTTGGAGCATCAGAAAAAGTTTTATGGTGGAGGTGATGTTTTAAAGTCACTGAGAAACTGCATGCATGCAGTTTGTTGTTTTGCTGCTAATACAGTAGCAGGTGCAGCTGCTAATACAGTAGCAGGTGCAGCCGCTAATACAGTAGCAGGTGCAGCCGCTAATACAGTAGCGGGTACAGCCGCTAATACAGTAGCGGGTGCAGCCGCTAATACAGTAGCGGGTGCAGCCGCTAATACAGTAGCAGGTGCAGCTGCTAATACAGTAGCAGGTGCAGCTGCTAATACAGTAGCAGGTGCAGCTGCTAATACAGTAGCGGGTGCAGCTGCTAATACAGTAGCAGGTGCAGCTGCTAATACAGTAGCGGGTGCAGCTGCTAATACAGTAGCGGGTGCAGCTGCTAATACAGTAGCGGGTGCAGCTGCTAATACAGTAGCGGGTGCAGCCGCTAATACAGTAGCGGGTGCAGCCGCTAATACAGTAGCGGGTGCAGCCGCTAATACAGTAGCGGGTGCAGCCGCTAATACAGTAGCGGGTGCAGCCGCTAATACAGTAGCGGGTGCAGCCGCTAATACAGTAGCGGGTGCAGCCGCTAATACAGTAGCAGGTGCAGCCGCTAATACAGTAGCGGGTGCAGCCGCTAATACAGTAGCAGGTGCAGCTGCTAATACAGTAGCGGGTGCAGCTGCTAATACAGTAGCGGGTGCAGCTGCTAATACAGTAGCGGGTGCAGCCGCTAATACAGTAGCGGGTGCAGCCGCTAATACAGTAGCGGGTGCAGCCGCTAATACAGTAGCAGGTGCAGCCGCTAATACAGTAGCAGGTACAGCTGCTAATACAGTAGCAGGTACAGCTGCTAATACAGTAGCAGGTGCAGCTGCTAATACAGTAGCAGGTGCAGCTGCTAATACAGTAGCAGGTACAGCTGCTAATACAGTAGCAGGTACAGCTGCTAATACAGTAGCAGGTGCAGCTGCTAATACAGTAGCAGGTACAGCTGCTAATACAGTAGCAGGTGCAGCTGCTAATACAGTAGCAGGTGCAGCTGCATATTTTTGCAATAAAAATGTTATGTTGTAATGGAATTCATGCATTAGTTTTTGTTTGCTTTGAACCCAGAGCAGACGTCACACGCCAGACGACATCAACACTGCATACTTTAGTATTTGGTCATTTATCGTGAGTAATATCGATATCGCAATATTAAGCACTGTTATCGAATATCGCAGGTTTTCCTAATATCATGCAGTCCTAGCCGAAACGTTTGATGCTACATTCTGGTTTTTTATCAGGAAATCGGTTTTAGTTTAATTTATTTGTCCATAAAATAACATTTCTTAGCCCAAACAGACCCACTAAGTGCTATTTTGAGATGCCCTATATTTTTTTGTTAACTGGTAACATTTTGCTAGTCAAATGACCCATCAGAATAAACATTTGCATGTTGTTAATTATAGCTCTAATCAGCTAAAATTGGATTCAGCAGGCAAAAGATTAATGAAAATTTAAAAAACCTTGATCAGTTCATCCCAAAATATGATGCAGACCTACACCTGACAAAATTTAGATTCAGCTGTGAGTCTGACAAGATAAACTATAAACAAATGTTTTTTAGCCGTTTAAATCTATGAATACACACCCGTAGTCCTGCTAACATCTCTGGGCAGTAAGCAGTCCCCATCAAAGTAATCTAAAGTGACATTAACTTGAGATAATCTATTATAAAATATTTGTCATAACCATGCTGGGTGTAGGGTATTTTGAGGCTATATGATAATAACCCTTATATAACAAGCCGTGGGTGATGGGTGATCAGACACTATACAAATGAGCTACATTTGAAAAAATGACAGATTTATTACCCGTGTCATTTCGTTTTAACAGGAACTACAAGAGAGCCTATTTTATGTTCTACTACTAGAGTTACAATCGATTACCTGGACTGTCAGCACAATGAATGACAACTGTCAACGCTACAAAGCTGTTAAAAATCCAGCTCTGTGTGTCGGCGTCACCAAATAGGACTAAAAACATCTCCAACAGAAATATGAAAATTCTCCAGTAGCTGGTTTAGCTAGTAAAGCCCCTATTGTGTGGTGTGACCTGAGGAGGAAACATTTCACGTTAGAAGAGGCAAAAAAGGTGCAGGTCTCCAGAAATCAGAACATCCTACACAAAGCACTAGAACTAAATATCTGTGAGACACTTGAGATCATTTGTTCTTCACATTTTATTAGAAAACAACTGGAACAGATAACAATACTCTGTCAAAGTTGTTTAACTCAGTAAAAGCAGCTGATAGCCATCCACCAACAGATAGGAGACGCTACATTATTGTTTGACTTTATACAGTTTATACAAACAAACTGATTCTGCAATGATTAAAGGATGGCTCTATGGTCAGTTCCTGGCTTACACGTAAGAGTTAAAGATCCTGGATGCATTCCTCCCCCTCATAATAATTCTAACATGTATAATGACAATCCTTTCTCTTACCAGTCCAAAGAAGCTTTGGAGTCTCCCTGTACACCCATCAGTACCTCACTTTCAGTCTCCGTTTAGAAGGCTAATAGCAGCAATACTCCCAGGCCGACACAACAGGTGACAGCGAGCACAAATATGCCGGCTGGTCAGACATTGTGGCACTCGGGCTTTAAAGCCATTACCCTCCCCTGTGTCTCCTTACATAAGAAGCCAGATGACATCCAAACAGGCTTGGGAGGGTGGGATTAAAACTAGGAAGAAGGGTAGGGGTGGGGTGGGGGAGTACAATGAGCAACAACAGAGAAGGAGGAAAACGAGGGAGGGCACCAATGGTAGACAGGAAGCCAACAACCAGGCAAAAAAAAGAAACAGAGGGGAAAAGGTTGAGGTGTAAAAGAAGTTAGCATTTAAGTGGCCAAAGGTACTATCCAAAGACCAAATGTCAACAATTGTACTTAATATTTGATCAAACACAACTCATATCACTGGATGTCAGTTTAAGGAGAATATAACTAACCAAAGAGACATTACCCAGCAATACATCCCAGAGTTAGTGTTATCCAGCTATCTTCAGTCCAACTACTGCCTATGGGTGATGGGATTGTCACCACACCCTGTTACCGAAACTTGACAATTGCAAGTAAAATGGTGATAATTTAAATGACCTGTTATTTATCTCTTAAAGATTATTTCCTTGCGTTTGGCAGCCACTGACTGTGTAGGATGTTCCACTTAAAAAGTTGAGGTCTGTAATTTCCACCATAGGCTCACTTTAAGACAGAATGAAAAAAAATCCAGGAATTGACACTGTAAGATTTTTAAGGATTTCTTTGTATTGCTACAATTTCCACCATTGTTGCATTGTGTGGTGTTTTTGTTTCACATACAGGTCCCCTCGTGCTACTCTTTGAACTATGGGCCACAAAGCTTTGATGAGCCCACCCATGAGATCAGTTTCTCAGTTGTAATGTTCCGCTGCCGTTTCTCACCAGTATCAGCTGATGGAGGGCAAAAATAATTATCACGATTATTGTGACTGAAACTGAGATCTCGATTATTTAAGACGATTTTTCAATTTATGTTGATTTTATTTGTTTTTATTCAGTCATAAAATTGCTCAGGGCACAATCAGGACAAAAATAAATAAAGATGATGATCACTAAAATAACACCTGATTCCCAGTATAAAAAGACCAATAATAAACTTATAGCTCATAGTTTATGACCCAAGGGCTATAGACCTTGGTTTAACTCATTTAAGTCTAACCAGTACAGACCCAAATACCAATATCTTGCAAATACTGACAGCAAGAATTATACAGTGGCATTTATAACAAATAAATGCAAATAAATTGATGTTCACAAAATTTTGCATAACATTTATTTAGTCGTGTCAAGGTGCTGTAGGAGCGTGCACTAGCACCGTGTCCTCAGAGAGATTAGTTATTATTTATCAGTGTAAGGAACTTATTTCTACCTTATTTATAAACTATTTATTTACAGGTCCATCAGTTAATGTAATAATTGTCCCACCCACAGCTGCACCCCCCACCGCCCAACCCGGTCTCACAGCAATCAGGGCAAGCTGCACGTGGGTTTAGCGCGCCGCACGCGCACATTTAGCTGTTTTTATCGGCTCAGGAGTCCGCAGGTACGGTGTGTGTGTCACTCACTCTGGTTAGTCCAACAGGGAGCCGGCTCTGAGAGCTGTTTCTATAGCGACTGACACATCATTACATCATTCCCTTTCCTAATGTCCTGAGAAGAACGGTCCGGAGCGCAGGCGGAGTGTTTAGCTAACCTGCAGGAAATGTCGACGACAGTTATCCAGAAAGTAGCTAAGGGTTACCAGAGATGTTTCTGAGGTGTTCGCTAGGTACTTTTAAGATTTAAAAAGTCAAGAAGGGGGTCTGAGAAGCTGTTGGAAATAGCGTCAAAGTCGCTAAGTTGGCAACACTGTGGGAGGAGCGCTTCATTTGCAACTCAGGGCAGCGCAAGTGGGAGGAGCAAATAATCGGCTTGTTTTGTTTTTATAATCGTTCAAAACTCGGATCGTAATTGGGATTAAAATTCGATTAACTGAGCAGCCCAAGTGTAAACAATGTTTTTATTCACAGAAATGACTGTTAGCAACAAACAGACATGTAACACTCTACTGTTAAAGAAAGCTAAATGGTGACTTATTCATTTCTTGACCAACACATTTCTTTCCAAATAACCTAAAACTACTAAATACACTAAACAACTTTATAACACTACAAAATAAACTAAAATATAAAACGGAATGACATCAAACTAATCAAAAGCATAAAAATAAAACTAAGCAGAATTTTGTACTTACTTGTAAAGACCACCATCTGCTTCTAGGGTTGTCACGGTGTGAAAATTTAACCTCACGGTTATTGTGACCAAAATCACCACGGTTTTCGGTATTATCGCGGTATTTTTTTTAAACGTGCTACATTTTCACACAATTAAATAAACCCTGTAAGACAGGAAATATTGTCCTCAGTTTGTGTCTAAATTTTGCCTAAAATGTGTTATTTTGTAATTATGTTGTTTATTTGTTTACATTTTATCCCTTTAGTCTTTAAAATACCAATATTTGCCCATAACTTCTTATTT